>NC_056590.1:5490786-5543286 GCF_018340385.1 Cyprinus carpio
GACATCATCCATAGCGAGCTCAGCCCCGCCCCACTACTCTGAGCTGAAGACTCTCAGATAAAAACTTTTACTGCTATTTAGAAGAACTCTTAGTGCTAAGAAAAAAATGTTTTGTGAATACGGGCCCAGGGAACATAAATTAAGTTATATTTTCCTTTATTTTCTTTTGAGTAGTTAAACAATCCAAAGAAGACAACTTTATAACAGAAAGAAAAGTCACTTGGAAAATTAGTTCGGGTGAACATTAAATAAATCTGATCAAAATTTCTCTATGTTTAATATAAATTAATCTTCCTCAGAAGAGAAAAAAACAGCAAGTCCCTTCAGTGTCTGACTTATATTATATTTATGTTCATAAGCTTTTTGTTGGCTCACTCTCTGATGATTTATAGGCATTTATATCCAAAGCAGGATTCGAAGGAGATAGAATATAATCAGAATATGGGCCAGGGTTGTGACAGGCTGGAAACACCCTGCTCACTGCATTCCCACATCATCTGGATGTTGTTTTGCTTGTTTAATGATTCAGCCATCATTAGATGTTTTCATGTTCTGTGACCAGTCGGGATGATCACAGTGAGGGAAAGTGTTGTTTCTGGCCTGAGACGTGTGGCTTGTGTTCAGACTCTGGAAAGTCTTTGTCACAGCACAGGCAGCTCTCTGTTTGAACAAGAGCATGTTGTGTTTGTTTAGCAGGAACCAGTCATTTTTCAGTTTATTTATTCACACACTAACTGAACTGACTTGTTTTCTTTGTGTTTCTTCTGAGCTGATGCTCGTTTCCTGTAGCTTTATGTCATTGTGCTCTGAATAATTTTGGCTCTGTGATGAAATGATGAATTCCTCTATTTTAGTCGCTTTGGATAAACGCATCTGGTAAATGCAGAAAGTCAGTCATTTATACAACAGATCTTTTCAAAGCAGCTTTATAAATAACAATTTTAATGCTGTTGTTAATGTACATTAATTGTCTTTTTACTGATCAAAACTATTATGATTTTTTTAAATGTTTTTTTGGGTGATCAAACATGCCATTTTCCCAGGACATGTCCTGGCCAGGATTTCTATATTGCCTAAAATATCCAGGTTTTTTCTTTGTTTGCTGCACAGACCAGTTGTTGTAATGCAAAGAACCGTGAGAGCTCTAGAGAGCAGACGGCTTCTTGTGCTTCTGAATCTCTCTCACAGCACTTTGATGTCATACACTGATCAGTCTACTTAGCGCTGCTTCAAGTCTAACACTAATATGTTCACGTATTTGATCACTTTGACAATTCTCTGTAGATCCCACCTTCTCACGCACCACGATTGGTCGCTTATGTACAACGTCCGCCTGTTATTGGTCAAATGATCGTTACCTTCATTAAGAATGAAAACAGGAAACCAAAGCCAAAACCTGGATATTTTAGGCAATATAGAAATCCTGGCCAGGACATGTCCTGGGAAAATGGCACATTTGGTCACCCTAATGTATTTAGTCTCTTCTGCTCACCAAGGCTGCATTTATTTGGTCAAAAATGCATTAATAAATAGTGACATTCAGCCAAGTATGGTGACCCATACTCAGAATGCTCTGCATTTTCCGAATTAGAATGTAAAACAGCTGCCATTTTTTCTATGTGAATCTCTCAAGGTGGTATTGAAGGTGGAGAGAGAAACTGCCACTCCCCCACCCACAATTTACTTTCTGTGAACCATTAGGCCACGACTTCCCCACAGCATTAATTATAGTGAAATATTTCAAACAGCTGTTTTCTATGTGAATACTGTTAAAACTGTGAGTCGCAGCTGTATTTTGTCACACTGATCTTCAGTGTCACAATCAGAATTCAGCATCATTACTCCAGTCTTCAGTGTCACATGATCTTCAGAAATTCAGACATTTAGGGCAAGGGTTTCCACAAAATTATTGTGCAGTTTTCAACATTGATAATAATCAGGAATGTTTCTTGAGCAGCAAATCATCATATTAGAATGATTTCTGAAGATCATGTGACACTGAAGACTGGAGTAATGATGCTGAAAATACAGCTGCACATCACAGAAATACATTACAGTTTAACAGATATTCATAGATAAAACCATGGAAGCCCATTCCCTCCACTTTGAGAAAAAAAATAATTCTGTAAGTCATAATAATGAGAGGTTTCTTTCTTATTATATTGAGAAACCTTCTAATAATAATGACTTATTTTCTCGAAATAATGCTGTGTGACTTCCTTTGAAAACCCCCTGACATCTGTGATGAGAAATGGGTTCTGAATGAACATGGTGAGCTGCTGTCCAAAGCTGAAGCTGTCAGAACGGTTGCTGAAGTTTACAATCAGCTTATCAATAAAGTCGACAAAAGAAGATACATCTCTCTGTCCCTGAACCTGTTCCTGCACTGCTGGGAAGTGTGCACAGTCTCCCTGCAGGTCTTCCTTGAACACCTCAAGTTTCCTTTGAAAGGAGCGGACAGCTGTCTTCAGTTCACAAATTGAATTGTCCTTGCTCTGTAGCCTTAAATTCAGTTCATTCAGATGTGAAGTGATATCAACCAAAAAGGCCACATTATCCATCTGTTTCTCATTTTCTAAACGGAGAGAAAACTGTGTTGCCTTCTGACTTTGCTCTGCCAAAAAAGACGCTAGTTCCCTCCTGATGGACCAAAAGCGTGCTAATACCCTGCCTTTGCTGAGCCATCTCACATTGTTGTGCAGCAAAAGATCATCAGCATTGGCGTCAACTTCTCTGAGGAATTCCCTAAGCATGCGATGCTGGTAGGAAGAGAATGCCCTGAGAAAATTGATCATTTTCATCATTGTATTCATCACCTCAGCATGCTCATCTGACAGGGATGCGCAGAGGACAGATTGATGAATGATGCAATGGTAAATTATGAGATCAGGACTGTCCTTTTTCAGTCTTGCTACAGCTCCTTTCTCTCTCCCTATCATAGCAGGGGCTCCATCTGTGGTTATTGAAACCACTTTTTTTGGCTCTATTCCTCTCTTTGTTAACATCTCCTTAATGGCCAGGTAGATGTCTTCTCCTCTTGTACTGGTCTGAAGGGGAGTGACACCTAACAGGTCTTCACAGAATGCTTTCTGGTCTGTGTTGAAAAACCTGACATACACTAACAACTGAGCATTGTCACACATGTCAGTGGACTCATCCACAGCTAAGTCTACACATGATGCCTTATGCACGGCTTCATCTAGCTGGGTTAGCACATCCTGAGTTAATATTTCACTTTTCTTTGTGGCAGATGATGCTGACATGGGTATTTGCTTTATTTTATCACAAAACTCTTGTTTTTGTTTTCCCTCAAGTAGTGTTTCGGCTACTGCACTCATGCATTCTTTGACAACCCCTCCATCAGTAAATGGCTTTTTGTGTTGACCCAAAATCCAAGCAACTCTGAGGGAACACTCATGAGCATGTTGTTGGGCAGTGAATGTGTGGCTCAGGATCTTGGTTGACTGGTCATATTGGGCTCTCAGACTACTTATTTTCTGTGATCTCACTTCAGATTTGAGTGGGTATGTTTGTTCATAACCTTTATGTTTTGTCTCATAATGGTGTTTCACATTGGCACTTTTAATAAGTGCCACGGTTTCTGAGCATATGAGACACACACCCTTTCTCCATCTTACTCGTCTTTTTCTCAACTTTCTCCGTCTCACTCGTCTACAGTATATCTCTCCCTTTCTCCTTCTCACCCGTCTTTTTCTCAACTTTCGCCATCTCACTCGCCTGTATTGCTCCCTTTCTCCGTCTCACTCGTCTTTTTCTAAACTTTCTCTGTATTACTCATCTTTTTCTAAACTTTCTCCATCTCACTCGTCTGTATCTCTCCCTTTCTCTGTCTCACCCGCCTGTTTCTCTCTGTTTTCTACATGTATCGCTATCTTTCTACCATCTTTTAATGTGTAACTTGGCTCTAATTCTCTCATCTGTCTGCACTGAAGACGACTCTCAATGTTTGCTGCCTGGAATGCACAGGCTTGATAAAATGAGTGGTATCACGTGGGATGGCTTAACTCGCATGCAATTGGTCTATGCTTTTCCACTACCCCTACCGTAAGGACTACATAAGCGGCGCCGGATTAAATGTAAGCGCCCTATCAGGTTTTAGATCATATCATAACCTTCCGTTTTGGCTGTAGGTCAAGGTCCGTATGGGACGGCTTCTGTGACCTATGTCTTATTGTCTCGAAATTATGCGTAATGGGTCTGAGGCTGAAATCAAACTCGGGTCTTCTAGTCAACTGAACTACCTCTTTACCACTGAGCTATGGAGGATGACAAATAACAAAAGGACCCAAGGGCAGAAGAATAAGAATGCAACAAAAAGTGCTTTACTGAGCAGTTCAAGTTCAAAAGTACAACAAAAAGGAAGCTGCGCTTCCACAGAAAAAAATACAAGAAACAAAAGATGGTCAAAAGGCAAATCCAAAAACACAACAGACTTGGCTTTCTTGGCAAGGATAACACATGCAGAGTAGGCTCAAGACTGAGCACAACTGAGAGAAAGAGGCATGCTTAAATAGGCAAACACAAATAAGATAATGATCTGCAGGTGGGAGAAATCAAGTCCTAATGAGTAGCAAAACAAAGAATTCTACAAAAGCTGGGGCCACCTAGTGGATGGGAAAGTCATTACACGGCATAAGTGTCAGTGCCAGATAAAGGTTGGGAGAGTCATTACAAGTCAGCACCAACTAGAGGCTGGGAGAGTCATTACTAGCTGGAGCCTTACAGGAGCCCCTCCTCCAAGATCGGCTCCTGACGTTCCCCTAGCTGTGTTGTCCATGGCAGTGGAACTCCCTGATGAGATCTGGGCCTAGAATATCTCGAGCTGGCACCCAAGACCACTCCTCTGGGCCATAACCCTCCCAATCCACAAGATACTGGGTTATCCCACAGACAGTGCAGTTGGCGTACGGTGTAGGCTGCCTGACCACCAATGATGGGAGGTACTGGAGGGGGTTTCCTGGATGGGGACAATGGAGAATAGACAACAGGTTTCAAACGGGAGATGTGAAAGGTGGGATGAATGCGCATGGACCTGGGTAGAAGAAGTTGGTAGGACACTGGGTTGATCCTTTTGAGGACTTTGAGGGGCCCAATGAAGCAAGGTGCTAGTTTCCGTGTCTCAACATGCAGAGGGAGATCCCTAGTAGACAGCCACACTCTCTGTCCTGGTCTAAGTGTTGGTCCAATTCTACGGTGCTGGTTTGTATGCCTCTGCTGTTGTTGAGTGGCTCATAGTAGGACTACTCGTGCTCTCCGCCACGCCCGTCGACACCTCTGGACAAGTTGAGCAGCAGCTGGTACACGGACCTCAGGATTCTGTTCAGGGAACAGAGGGGGAGGAAAACCAAACTGGCATTCAAAGGAGCACATGCCTAAAGAAGAGTGGTGTAGAGTGTTGTGTGCAAATTAAGCCCAGATCAGCTGAGAGTTCCAAGCAGTCTGATTGTTAGAGACCAGGCATCTGAGAGTCTTTTCAATCTCCTGGTTGACTCTCTTAGTCTGTCCGTTTGATTGGGGGTGAAATCCAGAGGACAGGATGGATGCCCCAATTAGACGTCCGAAAGACTTCCAAAACCGGGAGGTGAATTGGGATCCCCGGTCGGACACCATATCTTGGGGGAAGCCATGGATTCTGAAGATATGTTGCATGTCCACTGTCTGGCCTGCTGTGGGAATCTTGGGCAGTGGTACAAGATGATAAGCTTAAAAAAAAATCGGTCTACCACCACCAGAATTACAGTGTTACCTTGAGATCTTGGTAGACCCGTTACAAAGTCCAGTGATATGTGGGACCAGGGGCATTTAGGGATGGGTAGTGAGTGCACTAGGCCATGAGGGTGGGTTCTGGGTTCCTTGTTCTGGGCACACACAGCACAGGCAGCCACAAAAGCTTGAACGTTTCGTTGCATGTTGGGCAATGGCCCCACTGTAACACATCAGAACGCATGGAGTTAGGCACAAAAAGGCGACCCGGAGGGCCGTTACCTGGGTCGGGATGTTGCTGTTGGGCCCTCTTCACTGCTATTTCGATTCCCCACTGCATTGATGCCACCACTCTGGAGCTGGGTAGGACTGGTTCGGGTTTGCCCTCCACTTCTGGTGGATCAAACTGCCTGGAGAGGGCATCAAGCTTTGAGCTCTTAGAACCTGGACGGTATGAGAGGGTAAAGTCAAAGCGGTTAAAGAAGAGGGCCCAACGAGCCTGGCGTGAGTTCAGTCTCTTAGCCTCATGGGTGTGGGTGAGGTTCCTGTGGTCTGTCCAAATAAGGAATGGGTGTTTGGCACCCTCCAGCCACTGTCTCCACTCCTCAAGTGCCAACTTCACTCCCAACAGCTCCCAGTTACCAATGTCATAATTCTTCTCGGCTGGGCAAAGTCAACATGAGAAGTAAGCACAAGGATGAAGTTTGTGGTCACTTCTTGCTCTCTGCGACAAGACTGCTTGTCAACCCCAACATCCGAAGCATCCACCTCGACTACAAAGGGCAAATGTTGGTCTGTGTTAGTTGGTATTTGTGTTCCCCACTGGAGGTGCTTGAGTCGGTCAAATGGGCTTGATGCCATCTTGGTAAGAGCGGTCAGAGGGTTCTGCTATAGCACTAAAGTTCCTAATGAACCTCCTATAAAAGTTGGCAAATCCCAGAAAGCGCTGGACCTCTTTGATGGAGCACGGTTGGGGCCAATTTAGAACCGCCTGAATCTTGCCGGGATCCATCTGGACAGTGCCACTAGAGACAATGAATCCAAGAAAAGAGACAGTGGGGACATGAAATTTGCTCTTCTCCAGTTTGATAAAGAGTCCATTTCTCAGCAGTTGAGCAGTTGAGCCAATTCGGACATGTTGGACATGATCTTGATAGCAACGAGAGAAGATTAGAATATCATCAATATATACAAATACAAACTTGTCTAGCATATCTCGTAGCACACATTAATAAGTGCCTGAAAAAACGGCTGGTGCATTGACTAGCCCAAAGGGCATTACCTGATACTCATAGTGTCCCTTAGGAGTGTTAAAAGCCATCTTCCACTCATCTCCTTCTTGTGTCTTAACAGGGTGGTAGGCATTCTGAAGGTCCAATTATGTGAAAATGGTTGCCCCTTGGAGTTTGAAGGCCGTGGTCATTAGTGATAGTGGGTAGCGGTTCTTTACTGTGATGCAATTAAGGCCCCGGTAGTCAATGCATGGCCGAAGACCGCCATCCTTCTTCCCCACAAAGAAGAAGCCAGCACCTGTCGGTGACGTAGATGGACAGATGAACCCACTGTTAAGAGCGTCATTGATATATTCCTCCATGGCAGCTCTTTCTGGGGCAGAGAGGGAATAAAGTCTCCCTCGAGGAGGGCAGGTACCGGGTAGCAGATCAATTGCACAGTCATACGGTCTGTGGGGTGGCAAAGAGGCGGCACGGGTCTTGCTGAAAACTTCAAAGAGGTCTTCATATTCTGAGGGGACTCAAGACAGCTCAGGAGGAATCACTGGGACTCCGGAGGATACAGGTTTAAGCTTGGATAGTTAGCACCTCAGTGGATTGGGCTGGTGGCTTGAGAGGAATGGGCAGCAGGAGTCAGGAGATTTCGCCGGCAACTCAGAAAAATAACAGAGAGAGAGACCCGAAATACCACAGTTAGTACCCCAACTAATCACTACCCTGGCTGTCCAATCTATATGTGGATTGTGAAGGAATAACCATGGGAAACCAAGAATTAAAGGGAACTCTGGTGAATGGATCAAGAAAAACTGACCAGAGCCCAGAGGTCTCCCATCCAATGCAGTTATGGTCAGGGGTTCTTTACGAGAGATGGGCTGAATTCTCAGGTGTCTGGCCAAAGTAAAGTCCATAATTTCCAGCAGCCCCTGAATCTAGAAAGGCCAGAAGCATGTGATGTTGGTTACCCCAATACAGTGATACATTGAGTGAAACCCCAGAAGCTGCTGGTTGGGGGAATGTGATTCCTCTCATCCCAGCCCCCCTCTTTTTGGACAGAGTTACCTTTTCCTGTCAACTCAGGACAGTTGGATCTGAAGTGGTCTGGATTTCCACAGTACAAGCAGCATTTTTACCTCATGCATCCTTCCCTCTCAGCTAGTGACAGTCTGGCCATTCCCAACTGCATGGGTTCCTCGAAATTCATGGGAAGTGGAGGTGAATCAAGGGCACTGCTAGAAACTTAAGGGTTCAGGCAGTCAGACCTCTCCACAGCGTTCCTGTCTGTGATCTCGAATGTGGTTGTCCACCCTGATGGCAATGTCAATAAGGGACTCTAGGTCAGGAGCCGGATCTCGGAAGGCCAGTTCATCCTTGAGTTCAGGGGACAGGGCATGGTGAAAAGTCACTCTCAGGGCTCGTTGGTCCCAACCGCTCTCTGAGGCTAAAGTGCAGAACTCAATCGCAAATTCTGCTACACTCCTTGTCCCTTGAGAAATCTGAAGCAGTCTGTGGACAACCTCTCCCCCACTGGTAGGGGGGATGAAAGACCCTCCTCATCTCTACAACAAATAGGTCACAATTGTCAGTAAGTGGGGAACACAAAAAACACAAAGCCATAGGCCAGTCCATTTCTTTTCCGGTGAGCAGAGTGATGATGTATGCAACCTTGCTGTTCTCTGTTGGAAAACTGTTAGGTTGTAATCCAAATGCCAGAGTACACTGAGTGATAAAGCCTCGACATCTCTCAGGATTCCCATCATACCTCTCTGGTGCAGGCAGTCTTGGCTCAGGTAGAAGCCCAGGAAATGGAGGTGTGGACCTATCAGCTGGAACGGATGGGGTGATTAAAACTGGAGAGGCTTGAGACATAGTCTGCTCACTTAAGCATTGTAGGATCTCAGTTAGGATCTGCTCACGTCTGTGAATGGTGGAAGCTTGGCCAGACAGAGCAGCTAGGATACGGTCAACATTGGAGGCAGGTGGGGCATCTTCTGCTGGGTCCACTTCCATGGTTCAGTCTTGCGGTGATGGGTGTCTGAGGCTGGAACTGAACTCAGGTCTTCTAGTCAACTAAACTATCTCTTTACCACTGAGCTATGGAGGATGACAAATAACAGATGGACCCAAGGTAAGAAGAATAACATGCAGGCTTAGATGACTGAACAAAAAGTGCTTTACTGAGGAGTCAAAGTTCAAAAGTACAACAAAAAGGAAGTTCCGTATAATAGAATCACCAATAACTAGAGCACTTTCATCAGGTTTCTCAGTGGGTGCGTCACTGAGTGGGGAGAACCTGTTTAATGTTTTGATCGGAACAGAAGAGTGGTGTTTAGACCCACGACTATCTTGCCTCACAGTCACCCAGTTGCCCTGCTGCAGAGGCGCTGTTACTGGAACCGAACAATGTACAGGACTCCCTGAGCTAGTCGCATCCAAAGCCATATCTAGAGCCCTAACATTCTTACTGTGCTCAATTAAAGTTTGGATGTGTGTCTCTAATTCTGAAATCTTCTCTGTCAGCCTAACAATTTCCCTGCATTTATCACATGTGAATCCCTTGTCACTGACAGAGATAGATAAACTATACATGTGGCAAGCAGTGCAAACAACAATAGCAGGAGAAGCCATTACTCACCGTGCTTGATGAAAAATTCTTACCACAGTTGTTTGATGAACTTGTGAAAAACTGGAGCGAGAGAGTAGTGAGAGAGAGGAGAGGAGAAAAGAAAACAGCGATAGGCACGAATGGAAACGCGAATGACAAGCTAACAAATGCTAACTGCACTCTCGGATTTAGATCAAATTAATCAGATTAGATTGATAGATAATATCAGAAATATGGTGGGAATTAAGTTATATTTTATCACTTCAAACAACAGAGAGTGATACTAAGATATAGATTCTAAAGAAAAACAAAGCTACACGGAGCTACGATCACAAACCAGCAAGGCAAGCACGAAGCAGGAATAACACTGTCCAACAGCCAACAGGAACTAAGTCATCATTATGAGAAAGTTTCTCATTATTACAAGAAACTAAGTCATTATTATGAAGAACTAAGTCATCATTATGAGAAAGTTTCTCATTATTACGAGAAACTATCCCTTACCAAAAAGTAGTATACTCCAAGTTTATTTTATTAAGTATACTTAAGTAAAGTTCAAGTATATTTTGACTTTTTGTAAGTATAAGTCAAGTATACTTAATTGTCATTATAAGTATATATCTTAGAAGTACATAAAGCCCATTTCTGAGAAGTACATAAAAAGTAAACTAAAAGTAGACTTTCCTATTTTTAGTTTAAAATAAGTATACTAATAGCACACTTGAATAAACTTCTTTTTCGTAAGGGATGTCATTATTATGAGAATCTAAGTCATCATTACGAGGAAGTTTCTCATTATTACGAGAAACTAAGTCATTATTATGAGAAAGTTTATGATTATTTTGACTTACAGAATCATATTTTTTCTCAACTGTTGCGGGAATGGACTTCCATATAAAGGCCGGGACACACCAAGCTGACTTCAAAGAACTAGCAGCGACGGTGTTGTCACCTCACGTACTTTATGTATTTTTACAAACGTATTAGAATGATTGGGAAAGATCACGTAACATTTAAACAACCTTCTGTCTGTACCGCCTTCATTTACGTGCTTGTTTTCATAACTTTCGCTTTAATTCTGGGGCACTGACTCATTCACTAAACCAGAGGTAGAAAGAGTACAAAAATATTCTACTCAAGTAAAAGGATCATTACAGGAATTAAATTTTACTTAAGTACAAGTAAAAGTACCAGTCTAAAAATCTACTCAAGTAAAAGTAAAAAGTAGCTCGTTTAAAATTTACTCAGAGTAAAAATTACTTAGTTACATTTTAACAGTGGGAGGGAGGTAAAAATGGGACCAAGGGTGTCAAACTCAGTTCCTGGAGGGCCATAGCCCTGCACAGTTTAGATATAACCCTAATTAAACACATCTGATCCAGCTAATCTAATCATTTAGGCTTATTTGAAAACTACAAGGTAGGTGTGTTGGAGTAGGGTTAGCACTAAACTCTGCAGGGCTATGGCCCTCCAGTAACTGAGTTTGACACCCCTGGGATAGGCCTATAAATCTCAAACCAGTTGAAGGAGTCAGTTATTTATAATAATAAGACATTTGGGCTGTTACCAGGCAAATTAAATCAGTATCAACAAAATTCATCTTTTCAATGCAGAGAAGTTGCATCTGAAGTGGCATTTAGATGTACACTCACCTAAAGGATTATTAGGAACACCATACTAATACTGTGTTTGACCCCCTTTCCCCTTCAGAACTGCCTTAATTCTATGTGGCATTGATTCAACAAGGTGCTGAAAGCATTCTTTAGAAATGTTGGCCCATATTGATTTGTAAACCCTAGAAATGGTTGTGCGTGAAAATCCCAGTAACTGAGCAGATTGTGAAATACTCAGACCGGCCCGTCTGGCACCAACAACCATGCCACGCTCAAAATTGCTTAAATCACCTTTCTTTCCCATTCTGACATTCAGTTTGGAGTTCAGGAGATTGTCTTGACCAGGACCACACCCCTAAATGCATTGGAGCAACTGCCATGTGATTGGTTGATTAGATAATTGCAGTAATGAGAAATTGAACAGGTGTTCCTAATAATCCTTTAGGTGAGTGTATTTACACACTGTTTAATGCAGGACATGAATGCATTTAACCTGCAGTTACACATGCAAAAATTATATTTTGATATATAAGACATAAAATGTTGAGTACTCATTTGAAATTATAAGAAATAATAAAATAATACATTAAATGTGAAAGTAAAATCGCCAATAGGTGTCAGCAAGTCACTGTTAATAAGTGAGTCATTGCGATTGAACCGAATCATTTAAATGGTTGATTCATTCAGGAACGAAACGCCGTCATTCCCCAGAGACGCAAAATGCAGAATTATTTTTCTTGTCAAAAAACAGGCAATATGGTGTCTAAACCGCAAGTCTCTTAATTAACTTCTTGTTAATTGAACAAAAAAAAAATGCTGATTTTTGGAAGAAAAACCCACTCTACGTGTGATACTGATTTACTATATGAAATTATATAAATATATACATTTTCTGGCCCTATATCTTCAATTTTGTGATCATTTTAACAGACTGAATCAGGCAGAGAAAGAACACACTCTAAATGAGCGCACACACTAGTCTAATCTACTAGACTTCACGGCACTCTGTAGGAGTGATTTGTTTGGTTTTTGGCAAAATACTGATAATGTCAAATCGTACATCGTTAAAACAACAATTACGATATTATCGCAGATCGCACTCCCTTCACCACTGTTTTTTTTGGTTAATTTGTGCAAAACCTTTTGCTAAACTGTCAAAGCTTCATTTAAACCACCAATGCAACAATGCAAGTATTAACCTTACCTCTAAATGCTTGCCAAGGGTTGATGTTGAGATTTTATAAACTGCTAGTTTGGTCTCCCTAGGCAAACACAGCTTAGACTGCATAATAGAGCATAAATATGGCCATGGGGTTCAGTTCATTTCCTTCGAGTTCAACTTCAGCAGAATACTACAGGGTTTTGTTTTCAGTGGTGTCTGCACCACTAACGCCTGTTTTGTCCATCTGCATCTTTCTTGTGATTTTAGCGCAAATTTGCCCTCGATCCTGCCCATTATTTACTGCAGTAGTTTCCAGGGAGCAATTTTTTTTTACTCTGTAATTATTGCGATTGAAAATGTAGCGAAGTACAATACTTCAAACAAAATATACTTAAGTAAAAGTAAAATTACAGATTTTAAAAATTACTTGAAAAAGTAGAAGTACACAAAAAAACTACTCAATTACAGTAACGCGAGTAAATGTGATTCGTTACTTTCCACCTCTGCACTAAACTTATCATTCAATCTGTGCTCTCACTCGCACCTGTGGTCCCAACGTGATTCAACCGACGAGTTGAACACACCAAACAAACTAGCTCGACCATTGGCTTGGTGTGTCCCAGCCTTAAAACAGCTATTCTAAATTGTAATATTATTTCACAATTTTTACTGCATTTTTGATCAAGTAAAAGCAGCCTAGGTGAGCAGAAGAGACTTCTTTCAGAAACATTCAGAAGTCTTCCAAACATCTGAGCGGTGATGTATAATGAGAGTGAATCTGTAACCGGAATTTTTTACAGCATCAGGATGATCTGATGTTTGAGCTGCAGGTAGCTTTTAGTCCTGTCGGAAGTGAAAGTATAAAAGCTTTTATGATATCTCATATGTCCATTATATGAAAAGAGCATTGATAGTTTTGATGTTAATGTTGATAAAGCTTCTTCCCGTTTCTGACATGAGCACATTTAAATGCACACCAGTAAGCTGATAACACAAATGTTAATAGCTTATTAAGATAACCTGGTTTCCCCGTTTACACGCACATCAGTAACCTGACAACGCAAGTAAGCTGTTTTTACATAACTTTATTAATAAATCAGGTTAATTCCCTTTAGTGACATCAAAATATAATCATTCGCGTATCTGACTCCAAATATTCCATGTTTGTCAGTTGTGATGTTAAATAAATCTTGCAGTATGTCAGCGTGAAATTTACAGCTCATATTATCCTCTCATGCAGTTATATAGCAGCATTTTGACTGAACCGCTTCTGCTGCACGAGATGCTTTTGTGATATATTTCTTTCTCTCTTTACTGCAAAACTTTTGCTCTGTCTAGATGCACTTAAATTTGCACAGTCACTGGGCGCGTTTACATGCACATTATTAAGCTGATTATGCTTAATAAACCTAAAACGCAAGTGGTCATGTAAATGTGGTAACCCATTTTCTTTTATCGGACACAGGTAGTTTTTTGCCTCTTACCCGGATATCGCACGGCATGTAAATGCAATAACCTGCTTTCTATCAGATTATTGAAGTGCGCATGTGTAATACGTGACAGGAACACATCATTAGTGCAGATTTAAGCACATTTAAAAACAACCACAAGGTTGACCAAAGTGCTGTACATTAAAAACAGTACATAAAAAGAGAACTTTAAACAGCAAAGTAAAATACACACAGTAAAATTCATTTGTTGTTAAATGCCATAGATAAAAAAAAATAAGATTTAAGCTTTGATTTAAACATAGAAAGAGATGATACCGTTCGAATTGACATTGTTAAGCTGTTCCATAGTTTGGGTCCAACCCTTGCAAAGGCTCTGTCCGCTCTATGTTTAAGCTTAGTCCTGCACACAGAGAGTAAATCAAGTTCCCTTTCAGTCAGTCACGTTCAACGTTACGTCAGTGACTGACGAATCGGGGATCTCACTAGAGACTTCGGAGCCGAGCCTTCAGGTTCTAAGCAAGAGTGTCATCAAGACGAGTTTGATGTGTTACGGCACGTCAGCGGGGGTTGCCAGTGCTGCTGCCTTTTTCTCAGCGTGCTGCAGCTTCCCATTCTGCAGTCATGCTGCAACTCCTCCTGGGCGCTTCAACACTTTGGTGTTTTCTTAATTAAAAGAGCATTTCCTAAAAGAGCTCCACGAGTGACGGGGCGTCTTTTTAAAGATGTCTTTCTACTCGTGCGTTTCTGGATGTGGTCGCTTCCTGGCTCCATCGGATGGTCACGATCGCTGCATCTCGTGCCTGATTCGGCTGCGTTGCCTCCTTCTGGGAGAGCGGCGTTGCCCAAGTCAGATCAAGAGCTGACTGCTTTGCTTGCCCGGGCCGCCGAGAGCATTGGGCTGCCATGGAAGGCCCCTCCATCTCCCGAACACTCAAGGCTGGACAATTGGTTCTTGGGAGTGCCGCATGCAGATCCGGTTCCATTCTTCCCGGAAGTGCATGAGGAGGTTACTAGGTCCTGGAGGGCACCTTTTTCTGACCGAAACAGATCTAGTGCCTCCTCCGTCCTCACTACCCTGGACGGCGGGGCGGCTAAGGGGTATGTGGAGATCCCCCCAGTTGAGCGCGCTATTGCGATGCAGCTTTGCCCGCAAAGCGCTGCCTCCTTGAGGGGTAATCCACGCCTCCCGTCCTGGGCCTGTAAGTTCTCGTCCGCACTGACGGCCAAGGCTTACGGAGCTGCCGCCTCTTCCCTGCACGCCATGGCCTTCCTGCAGGTCTACCAGGCCAAGGCGTTAAAGCAGCTGCACGAGGGTAGTTCTGACCCAGGTGTCATGCAGGAGCTGCGCACTGCGACGGACCTTGCCCTACGGGCGACGAAAGTCACAGTGCGGTCCCTGGGTCAGACGATGTCCGTGCTAGTGGTCCAGGAATGCCACCTTTGGCTTACCCTGGCAGATATGAGGGAGTCCGACAAGCACCGCTTCTTGGACTCCCTGATCTCCCAGGCTGACCTTTTCGGTGATGCGGTGGAGAGCTTCGCCCAACAGTTCTCCACCGCGCAGAAGCAGACGGAGGCGATCAAGCACATCCTGCCCCAGCGGCCCACTGCTGCCGTCACCCAGATGAAGAACGTAGTGCCTCCGCTTGCTCATCACCGAGGGCGCCCTCCTGCTGCCTCCACCTCCGCTCCAGCCCGGCCTCAGCAGCAGCCTTCATGGCCACGGCATGGAGCTGGCACCAGGAAAGCAGCGTAGCCCGTCTCTACCCCGACCTGGCCCATAGAGCGCCAGGGCAAGCGGCGCCCCTGAGACGGGAAACCCGGAGTCTCAGGATCCTGCTCTTCAGGAGATGGTGAGGGCACCGCTCCTTCCCCAGGAGGAGGGCCGGGCGGAGAATCTTTTGTTTGAAACGATACTCCATGTTTAGAAAACAAGGATCCCAGTGGTAGCATGTATAAGGAGAAAAGTGTAGGAGCAAGGATCGATCCCTGTGGAACACCACAGGAGAGGTGTACTACTGAAGAAGTATGTTTTCCAATACATACCGAAAACTTCCTATTGGTTGAATATGACCGAAACCATATTAGAACGATGCCCTGAATGCCTACATAACTTTCCAATCTAGAAATTAAAATTTTATGATCAACCATATCAAATGCTGAACTGAGATCTAAAAGGACCAAAGCAACAGCATTCCCATTATCAGTAGACAGCATAATATCGTTTGTAACTTTCAATAACGCAGATTCAGTACTATGTAATTTTCTATAACCTGAATGAAAAGTTTTGTATACTGAGTTTGAACTCAGAAAAGACTGTAGTTGAGTAAATACCACCTTTTCTAAAACTTTTGAAATAAACGGGAGATTGGAAATCGGTCTAAAATTACTTAGAACAGAAACATCAAGATTGGGTTTCTTCAAAAAAGGAGTGACGGAAGCATGTTTAAGACAGTCTGGGACCATACCATTCTGGGTCCATTGCTATTACATTGAATATCAATGATCTTCTGTCTGTTTGTCCATACATTAATATCCAAATGTATGCAGTTATTAAATTTGGATATTATTACATTTATATAAATAGTCATGTAAATGCAGCTTACTTGCATTGTCAGGTTACTGGTGTGTATGTAAACATTCTCAAAAGTTTGCATGGATCCGGGCGGTTGATGATCCGTGATGGGGAACACAATGTCAGGAAGTGGATTTGTGTTTCAAAGCTCATTCCCATCACTGCGCTTGGCTCCAGACAGTGCTTTGTTATGGGAAGCCAAAAAAAATGTTTGTTACCATAGTTTCACTATTCAACTCAAAAAAGTTTTTGCCCAAACATTCAGATTTTAGGTTTGATGTTCAGTGAGTTTCAATGACCCCGTTGGCAGATAGACTATTTTTCTTCTTAACAAAACAAAACATTTTTGTGATACACTATCATTCAAACATTTAGGGCAAGTGTTTATTCATCAAGGATGCATTAAATTGATCATCAAGGATGCATTGAAAATATCTTGTGTAACAGCTATTTTTTTTTCTTCTTTTAAATGAATATTTTAAAACATCTTTTAGTCATTCTGCTTTTCAAGTAAATGTATCTTGATTAAAAATGTTTAGATATTTGTATTGGAAAACAATTTGTGTGTTAGTTGTTGACACTATTTCTACTATATTTCCACCCTTTTTCACTTCACTTTAATCATTCTGCAGTACGAAATACTTTGTACATTTTGTGCTGCATCAATATTACAGTAAGTCTTAGCTGCATATGAAGGCCTGATTATCAAGGGAGCCATAAAACTGTCTGTCAATACATTTATTTGAGATTATCATCTGTTATTGATGTGATTAAGTATGTGAGTCAATATGTAGTGATCTTTGTTTATGAAGTCATTAAGCGTGTGTAAGTCATTAAGCGTGTGTGGGTTTCACATTTGTGACTCACTCAACAAAACACCGTTCTTTAATAAAAGCAGTTTTGTTTTGTGGTTAGCTATTTGAGACGTGCACGTGATGAAGAAACTGACATACACAAACAGCCCTTCCTCTGAGTCTCATTATTCCAGTGAATCCAGTGCTGAAAAAAAGAAACCCATCTGGATTTTCCAGTAAAACAATGAATAGCTTTTCCTCCAGTGTATTTGCCTTTCAAAAGCTCTTTCAAGGAACACTCCCTGTTTTCTAGGTGGTCATTATTTGTATTAGATTATGAATCGCACTTCTCTGAAGAGGAATCGCAAACATTAGTGTGATTCTTAAAGACATTTCAGATCTGTGTTCCTGTAGAAACACGCAACTGATCCACAGGAAAAAAAAAAACCCGTTATCTTTCCATTTCGAAGCCTTTGCTTGGAAGTCATCTGTTGTTGTTCCTATACTGAAAAATGGAGATTCTGACTTTCCTAGTAATTATAGGCCTGTTCATACTTTTCCTACAGTGTCCAAGTTGCAGAGAAATTGATTGCAGCGCAAATAACTAATCATTTGAATACTAGGTTGTTTGCCATGAATCCAATGCAATTTGGCTTCACTGAAAAAGTTAAGTCTTCATTGGATAACGGTAGGGTTATTGGATCAGTGTTTCTTGACCTCAAGGTTTTTGACACTCTTAGAATTCTATTGTCTAAATTATTAGGTTTCAATTTTTCTCCAGAGATTTTGAATTGGATAGAATCATATTTCTCAGGTCGAACACAATATATACAAGTACAGAATTATAAACAACAGCCTTAAGTATACTCACAGGTATACCCCAAGGATCCATTCTGGGTCCATTGCTATTACATTGTATATCAATGATCTTCTGTCTGTTTGTCTAGACATTAATATCCAAATGTATGCAGTTATTAAATTTGGATATTATTACATTTGTATTAATGTAATGTAAAACAGTGAGATCTTAGATACTAACATAAAATGATGTAAATATCAGTCATCGCTCTTAGTAAGACGAGACTGAAATAATGCAATGCAATGCAAAGCTGATTGTGAGATAAATGCTCCTCAGAAGATGTGAGATGTTCTGGAGGCTTGTGAAGATCATTCGTCCACTAAGGAACAGTGAAAGTAAAGCTTCTGGAAACAAACACTCCTCAAAAGATCCTGATAATCAGATTTGAGACTCTAAAAATGATTGATGGAGAATAAAGTAGGGCTGAGCTGCTTCAGTCCAGTAAGTGTTCATCTGGAAATATTAATGCAGTTATTCTGACATATACTTGATAAAAATCAGTCAAAATTTGACAGCAGAGAGACACGCGAAGCTCGAGCTGAAGCTGGACGTTTGTACAATTACACTAAAGGAGCTGCTAGGATTGTAGAAATTCAGTCGCAACTGATGTTTGCTGGTAATTCTGCTTTTCTATTTGGCTAAATCATGTGGGTTAGTTTCATTAATTACCCCGTGTTTGACTGTGATGTAAACTGCTGTCCGCCCAAAGGATTCCCTGATATCATCTCACCTCCTCCACACTTTTAGTAACATGCTATACTCAGGAGGAATTCCGTGCGTAATGGCCTGAGTGTGTTTGTGTTTGTGGAATCCCCTGAAATGGGAAATGTCTTGCTGATGACTCACTGTTTTTATACAGTGGTTATCTAACTCCTTTTAGCAAACATATTCATGCTCTGTCACTGTGTTTGAATGTTCAGTGAATCAGTTCATCCAGTATGCATGACAAAGAATGTGATAAAACAGGCTACAAATAGCAGTGTGTGAGATGCTGCTGACTGATATGTATGCATTTCTGAGGGCAATGTACGGAAATATTTACACACCTCAGTGAAAGTATGAACATGTCATGTGATCGGTCCAGAAACAGGACTAATCAGATGCTCGCTGTAACTGGAGTAAAGGGTGAGTTTCACCTGTTATAGAAAAATGTCATCATTTACTCACCCCCACACATTTTCCCACTCTGGATTGAAAAGAGGTAACTGTGACTATTTGTCTCGCAATTTGACCTTTGTTTCTTGTAATTCTGAGACAGAGTTCTGACATTTTATCTGCCTATATTTTATTTTGATCCATTCAGACATTCTGCAAACTGTAAGTGAATGTGAAAAAATTAGTAGGATGATAGGACTGTTGAGTGTTCTTGTTCAGTTCTTTCCTTTTTTCTTGTAATTCTGAGTTTATATCTTAATTTTGAGTTTATATCTCTAAACTCTGACTTTTTTTCTTGTAATTCTGAGTTTATATCTCTTCATTCTGACTTTTTCCTCTGAATTTTGAGTTTATATTTTGCCATTCAGACTTTTTGCTTGTAATTCTGCTTATATCTCTCAATTCTGACTTTTTTCTCGTAATTCTGAGTTTATATATCTAAATTCTGAGTTTTCTTGTAATTCTGAGCTTATATCTCTCAACTCAGACCTTTTTCTTGTAATTCTGAGTTTATATCTCAATTCTGATTTTTTTCGTGTAATTCTGAGTTTATATATCTAAATTCTGAATTCTTTTGTAATTCTGAGATTATATCTCTCAATTCAGTCTTTCTTCTTGTAATTCTGAGATTATATCTCTCAATTCAGTCTTTCTTCTTGTAATTCCAAGTTTATATCACTCAATTTTGACTTTTTTCTTCTAATTCTGAGTTTATATCTCTCAATTCAGACTTTTTACCTCTGAATTCTGAGTTTTCATTTAATAATTCTGAGAAATAACTGTGAGAAAAAAAGTTGCGATTACCTTTTTTATTGATTGATTGATTGATTGATTCGTCTGTTTATTTTTATTCCATGGTGGAAAGTGGCTTCCAAACCTGTTTGATTTTCTCTTCTATGTGGAGATTTTGGAGAATGTTAAGTAAATTCTTTCAGGTTCCCTTTGACTTCCATTGTATGGACAATGCAAGTCATTGTGACTTTTGGGTTCCACTCCAGAAGGTAAATGACATACTTTTTGGATGAACTATGACTTTAACATCAGATGTGTTTCCATCACCTGCTTCATCTCTGTATCTGTGTCAGCGTTCATTGGCCTGCAGGAGGTGCTAGAACACTTAACTAGTATTGCTGCTAGAGTTACCGGTATGGATGGTGTTATTTTCCGATCATTTACAAATCTAGACTGTCTAATCTGACCTGTGTTGCAGTCTGGAATTAAACCACACCTGGCCAGAGGAGAACTGCCCTTCCCCCGACTGTGCCTGGTTTCTCCCAAGGTTTTTTCTCAATTTCTGTTCCTTGCAACTGTTGCCTTTCACTTGCTTATTGGGGACTCTTAATTTCTGGCAATATCACTGAATCATCAATGAACTGAAAAACTGACACAATCTGTGTTGTATAAAGCGCTATATAAATAAAGGTCAAGTCAAGTCACCTTTATTTATATAGCGCTTTTAACAATACAGATTGTGTCAGAGCACTTTACAGTATTAAATAGGAAAATAGTGCGTCAATAATGCAAAAGGACAACAGTAAACAAAATTTTTAGTTAAAGGCAGTTCATCATTGAATTCAGTGATGTCATCATTCAGCTCGGTTCAGTTTAAATAGTATCTGTGCAATCAAGTCAATGATATCACTGGATATTAAGTGTTTCCAACTAAGCAAGCCAGACTAAAACTTAACTAAAACTAAAACACTCTTCCGTGCATCAAGAGTCATATCACATGAAAAATCAAAACTCCCCGAACAGAATCAAGTTTTTATATATATATATATATATATATATATATATATATATATATATATATATATATATATATATATATTTATATATATATATAGTGAAATTCTGTATTTTGTTATGAGATTGTAAAGATATGGTGATGCGGATTACGCAAGAAAAATTCTGATCATATTGTCTTGTATTATTATTATTTCATCACATCATGAGATGTAATCTTCAAAATTTAAATAAGTTGTGCTTATGAAAACTTAACTTGTGTTCTGGTTTTATTATCATTATTACTGAATGCTGGGTGTTGTAGATGATGTTTTACTGATGCATTATTATCGGTTTCCAGGTGTTTGTTGTTCTCAGGCTGGAAAGGGTCTCTCTGGTCTCGGTTTCTCTTTCAGTTCGAGTGGGTTTTCTGGTCCAGCAGAGGAAATGACTCAGGCTTCTGCTCTAGTTTTAATAAGTATGTTTAAGTAAGTATGAGTATCATTTTGAGGCGTGGGCGTGTCTGATGTGAGAATATAAGCGTGCGTACCGCGAGCATCAATGAAGCCTGACAGCAGCGCGCGCGATGGTGAGTAACCCATCAGATCATCATTCAGGATGACTCTTTAAAAGCTTAATATCTTATATCTCACATTTAATTTCTATATTAATTTCTCACTATATAACACGTTTTCTCTTCGCTGCGCTTTGGTTTCTCTAGTTTCTCTTCACTGTATTGCTTTTGCCGGTTCTGTCTGGAGCCGGAGTGGCGGCGAATGGACACACTTACCGGCGCACGGATCCGGTCACCGGACAGCAGCTGCAGTGTAAAAGGTGTCCGCCGGGAACCCGCCTGGGCGCGCACTGCACAAGCTCCCGCGAGACGGACTGCGTGCCGTGCGGCCAGGGTCTGTTCACGGAGTTCTGGAACTACATCCCGGACTGCCTGCGGTGCGACGCGTGCTTCGATCACCAGCGGGTCGTTCGGCCGTGTAACGGAACCGTGAACACAGTCTGCGAATGTGAGGCCGGATTCTACTGGGATCAGCACTTCTGCAGGAGACACAGCGAGTGCAAACCGGGTCACGGAGTCAAAGCTTCAGGTGTGTGTGTGTGTGTGTAACTGTCAAAAATGTATTTATATTTTTACACTTATTACTTTTAAATTTAAATTATCTAAAGCAAATCATAACTCGCAATTTTTTCACACACATTTAATTATATTTAGTTAAAAATTCATCATCTTAATAATAATCTTAATATTATCATGATATCACACATTTGATTATTTATTTTATATAACATCAATAATTCAAAGTTTTGTCTTAATATCATACATTTAATGATTTAATATGAATTGTTATAGATAGATTTAGATAGATAATATTTAGATCTTAATACATTTAAAGTTATATTACATTTCATAACTCATAGCCTACACTTTTCCCCAAGTGTAACTGTAGTTTGTTTACGGTTGCTGGGCAACAGCACAACAACTGATACTCACACCTGTTAACCTGCATCTGCATCACGTTGCTTGGCATCTGAAGGACTCTGTGTGAACTGTTGATGTTCACTATTAATAAATTCTTAGTGGGTATTGTCACACAACTGGTGTTTTGTTGGCTATGGTCAGAGTGCAGTGACATGGTGTCTGCACTGGTTTTATTCACTGGGACTGTTGTGTAAAGTTTGATTATGTGTCTGCAGGGACGCCACACAGAGACACAGTGTGTGAGATCTGTCCAGACGGACACTTCGCAGATGTCAGAAAGACGAATGCAGGATGTGTTACTCACAGTGCCTGCAAGACTGATGAACAGCTGGTGCTTCCCGGATCCAGGTGGCACGATAATGTGTGTGCAAGCTGTGACCATCTCACACTAAAAGGTACAGGAACACACATTCACAGTTACATAGCAACTGCACAGACAACCACTCAGATTACCATAGCATCTGCCTTTTTAAATTTAAATCTCACAATTCTGAAAAATGTGAGCGGTAAACTCAGAATAGCGAGATATGATCCTAGAATTGAGAGAATTGAGAATTGCAAGATATAAATTCAGAATTACAAGATGCAAACTTAAATGCAGAATCGCAATATAAACGCGGAACTGTGATATATAAACAGAATTGCTGTATTTAAACTGCAGTATTTGACGTTTAACAGCTTTTTTGTCTGACTTTTATTCTTGTAAAATGTACTCCAGTAATCTTTTTTTAATCGTAAAAAAAAAAAAAAAAAAGATTTTTACAGTGTGGTTTTGCTACGTACTACGTGTACTGCGTTTGACTAACCGGGATTGGTCACAGCACTTATATACTGCTGCTCTTTTGTTGGTTTGATTGCTTCTGCTGTGCTCATTGTTAAGTCGCTTATGTCTGATAAATTATCTAATGTAAATGTAAGGGGAGAAATTATAGCCATAACTTGTGTGAGAATGTTGCATCTCTAAATTGATCCCCTGCTGGTGTTTTTCTTCCAGAATTGGTGGATTTATTTCAGCCGGTTCTGTCCGGTCTGCAGATTCAGTATGGGGCTCCCACTGAGCGTCTGCAGAAGTTAGTGTGCCGCCGTCTGCGCAGGAAGAGGAATGGCAAGCGAGCTGCGCTGCTGAGGGCCGAGGGTCCAGTGCAGCAGCTCCAGCTCTGGAACGACGGGACGTCAGAGGAGGCACCGCTGAACCTGCCGGATATCCTGGAGGAATCGCACCTGAATCTCCTCGCGGACAAAATCGCACGCAAAATCCTGCGATTCCAGCATCGCTGCAGTGGCCCTGCACTGCTAACATTATGACAGAAGAAACCTGTTCACACTGCACTGAAACACACAGCGATTTGCATTTGATACTGTCTCACCTGCTTTATAGAATGTAGAAGTGCATCAGATTTTGTCCTGACCGTTAACTACTTTGACAGCTGGATTAGTTTAAGGTTCCAGTGAGGGATGTGTGACGCTCAGATTGTTCTCATGCACTTTACAGTCTATCCTGCTAATAAATTTCACATGCTGTATTGTACTAGACTCCACTATTTTGTAAATATTACAGATTATTATTTTTATTTGTATTGGTTTTGCATTGAAACATTTTACTCTATTTATTGACTAAACTGTACCATACTTAAAACAGCTCATTAAACAGTGAAAAGAGCTTCTGGCAGTTGTGGAATATATTGTCTCTAGGGTTTTTCCGTGATCGGAATGCGTCTGCTGTCATATTTTAGGGAAGATATGAGTAATATCTTATATCTTATCTTATAATATTATACATGACATTTTGCAAATGCAACTGTTAAACTGACTTCTGGCTTAAATTGATTGGTTATAGTGAGTTTTTAAAGACAAAACAGACAGTCAGACTAGTATTTTCACATATTTTAATGATTATCTTAAGCCTCACTGTACACAAGTAATGTTTTTTGCATAATTAAAAAAAAACAAGTATGGTTTTGCATAATTTCCTGAAACAGGATATGCCTTTGTCATTTTTAATTTCAAAGACATCACATTTAATTTTGATATATTTAGTTACTAAAATCGTTATTTTGCAGTTTTGTTTTGCATTTACTTATTCAAATTTCATAGTTAATATTTGCTTTATTTCATTTCAGCTTTATTTAAATTACTAAAGATTTTTAATATAGTTTTAGTTAACAATAACTGCAGTTCTAAATGACCAGATAAGACTTTCAACCCAATATGAACATCTGTCTGGATAAACTCTTTTCCTAGTTGAAATGTCATGTTTGTTTCCACAGCTGTGCCTTTTCAAATGCATTCTTAAGTGAAAAAAAAAAATAAAAAAAAATATATATATATATATATATATTTACAAATGTTGTCTTGGCAGCTAATACAAAATAAAGCAATTCAAGCTGAAGTACTAAAATTACTAAAACTAAAAATGAAATAAAAACTAGATGAGTAAACTTTGTGAACAAACTTTGAAGTTGGCTTGAGAAAGCCTAGCCTTAAAGATGCTGTAAAAACTTGACGTTTAACGGTTTAGATAGATAAGATGTTGCTAGCACATTGCAAATGTGATTTAACATGTTGCTAGCATGTTTTTGGCATGATAATCCTGTTGCTAACATTTTTCAAGCATGATTACCGTGTTGCTAGCATGTAGCTATAATGATCCTAGTATGATTAGCATGTTGCTTATATGTTTCAAACATGCATTGCATCCCAATTCGCATACTTTCCATCCTAAATAGTATTCAAAATTAGAATTAGTATGTCCAAAATCATAGTATGTTGAAATGAGTATTCCAAAGGTACCTGGATGGTATACTATTTCCGGTAGAAATTCAAAGTGCATATCGGTGCAGACTCTAACGGCTAATATTGCCCACAACCCATTGCACATTGGATGATGATTCGATTAGAACTACAAAGACGAATAAAACATGTTTAAAAAAAACTACAAAGATGGCAGATACACGCACCGACGGACAGGTCAAGAAAGTGTTTGGGTAATAAATAACCTGACCTGATGAAAAAATATTTATTTCATGTTTTCTGCATTTCATCTGCAACAACACTGTGAACTTTTATAGAGATATGATTGGTTAACATTATGCAAACACATGATAAGAGTTCTCGGCATGAAAGACTTGCGATTGCCAGATCAATGTGCTTCTTCATTTCTCTCCAATACGGTAGGAACTTAAATTAAATGGTATGTGGATGATGTTAATTGTGATAAAAGATGATTGACAGGCCAGTTTAAACTGACAGGATGCACGTAACTAAACAAAAGATCGGTCCATTAAAGACGCAATTATGATGAAGTAGTAAGTCCCAAAGCTTTCCTACTATTCTGATACATACTCAATAGTATGTACCTTTTCTTCACAAAAAGAGTATACTTTTTGGGTATAGTATAAGCAGGTGAATTGGGATGCAGTGCATGTTTTTAACAAGATTAGCATGTTGCTAGCATCTTTAAAATGATAAGCATGTTGCTAATTAACATGTTAGAATATTGTTAGCATTATTAGCAACTAACGTTGTTTGGATGATTAACATGTTGCTAGCATGATTTGCATGTTGCTAGCATCTTTCTAACATGATTATCATGTCGTTTACATGTTTTAACATGATTAGCATATTGTTAGCATCTTTCTAGCATGATTAGCATGTAGGTAGCATGTTTTTAACATGATTTACATGTTGTTCTTTCTAGCATGATTAGCATGTAGGTAGCATGTTTTAACATGATTTACATGTTGTTATACTTCTGAGAGATTAACTGAGGATTTTGAGTAAGTTGCAGGCTTTTTGTATGAGTTTGGAGAAATGAACATTTTGTAAATGATTCAAGACATTTTCCAACGCTACTGAGAAAACCAGCAATAAATACAACAATACTAAAAATAAAATATTAACAAACAGTATATAAACACAACACTTGTTTAGAATAGTTTTGAAAGCTTGTAGCTTTTACAGACAGACACAGACAGATACAAATAGACAAACACAGACAGACAGATACAGACAGACAGATATAGACAGATAGACACAGACAGACACACACATAGACAGAGAGACAGGAAGACAGACAGACAGACAGACAGATACAGACACAGACAGAAAGATGGACAGAGACAGACACAGACAGAGAGATGGACAGAGACAGACACAGACAGAGAGACAGAGAGACAGAAAGACGGACAGACAGACACACACAGACAGAGAGACAGAAAGACAGACAAACACGGACAGATAGATACAGACAGACAGACATACACAGACAGACAGACAGATAGATACAGACAGAAAGACAGACATACACACACTGTAAAACCTGATAAGTTAAGAATACTCAAAACATTTGACAAGTGGGGCGTGGCTGAGAGCCATGGGATCCAAGCCAAGCCTTGCTTCCATGATCCCACCCCACTCATCACAATGATAATTAAATACAATTTGCTTCTGTTAACAGCACATTCATTCAGATCTTTATAGTTTAGTGCTAGGAAGCAACAACACACTGGTATGTATTAATGTAGTTATCAAAAAGACTCACAATACTTGCATGTAAATATTCAGACAACATGCAGTATATATAGCCTTTAAGTTTTGCTGCCCATCCTCATCCTAACCACAGGCTCTACTCTTCACCACAACGGTAACACTACAAAACCAACATAACAGAAACATATGTAAATCTTAACATAACACAACATTTTAGTACTAACTTATGTCTTTCTATGTTAATCTTGTGTAAAAACACACAAAATAATAATTAATTTCTACATTTATTTTCCTTGTTGGCTGATGCAAAGCATGCCGGGAACTAGAAAACGCAATCATTTTAAGTTCATCTTACTACAACAGCATTTTGAGTTTCTAGAACTTATTTCAATTGAGTCCAATGAACTTTCACTATTATTTGAGTGAAATTAAGTCATTTCATTTAATTAATTTCACTGTTCAGTTTTACAGTGCAGACAGATAGACCGACAGACAGACAGATACAGACAGACACAGACAGACATTCACAGACAGAGAGACAGAGAGACAGACATACACAGACAGAGAGACAGACAGATACAGACAGACATAGAAAGATAGACAGACAGACAGAAGGATACAGACAAACAGACAGAGAGACAGACAGCTACAGACAGACAGACAGACATAGACAGATAGACAGACAGACACAGACAGACAGATACAGACAGACAGATACAGACAGACAGACAGACACACACAGGTACACAGACAGAGAGACAAACAGACAGACAGACAGACACAGACAGATAGACAGACATATACAGACAGACATAGACCGATAGACAGACAGACAGACAGACACACACAGACAGATAGATAGACAGACAGACAGACATAGACAAATAGACAGACAGACACAGACAGACAGACAGACAGACAGATACAGACAGATAGACAGACAGACAGACATAGACAGATACAGACAGACATACACAGACAGATAGACAGACAGACAGCGAGACGGACAGACAGACAGACAGAGACAGATATATAAGTCAATGTCTCAGTATCAGTCATGCATTCAAATACTGTGCCTCCCGTGTCCTCACATGCAAACCGCAGATTTACTCCTCTTTCATGTGAATGCGTCTCATTTGCATGTGGTTGTGATTTACGTGCAGTTTTATGTTTTGTGTCGAGTTCCTGATCAGGAAGCATCTGGTGTCTGGCGTCTGTGGAAACTCTTAATGGCATATGACATAATATTCTCATCTGTGATGGGAGTGTCTGTCAGTGACGTCTGAAGCAGGTATTCCACATTCCACAGAACACAAAAACCCACTCGGGGTGGCGTGGAAACCTCCTGCTAGTGGAAACTAAAAAAAGAAGCATTCGAAGAGAAAGTTTCCTCTTGTGTGGAGGAACAGAAACCAGCTCTTCTGCTTTTTTCATGAGCTAGATACACAAATCAAGAGTCATGCATAATTCTGAAAGCACATCTTCATTTTCACTCTTAGAATCAATGCTCTTTACTGACATTGATGATTCCACAAAGAACCTTTAACATTCATAGAAAATTATTATTGTTTTTTTTTGTTGTTGTTGTTGTTGTGAATTCTGAGTTCATATCTCACAATTCAGACTTTTCTCCCTCATAATTCTGAGTTTATATCTCACAAATCTGACTTTTTTCTTTGTAATTCTGAGTGATAATCTTTTTTGTTAATCTGTTCTGTCTGAAATCATAACACATTTTGAAGATGTCAATTTTCCACTCCTTGCGCCTAAAAAGAGGCAAAATTTGTCTGATGTAACTATTTTAAAGGTTTATTATAAGAACATACCAGCAGATAGGTAGTGTAGGGATTTGGCATAAACGCTTTACCAACTTAAAACTAATTTTAGTAATACTATGCTGGAGTAAAGCACATAGTTTCTCATAAAATTTTGTCTGACGATTCTTGGTATTTTCGGGAGTCTGGAAGAATCTGCCCACCAAAATGCTGGAAATTATGCAAATCTGCAAATAATGCGTGACTGGTGCCTACACTGCCAAATGCACGCTAAACTCACAGCACGTGCAGAGATGGAGTTGAATGCATTCATTCACAGTGAACGGAGCCGTTCGGATCACGAGCTGATCCTGTCAGCAAAGTGCGCTTTGCTTTGAAACACGCAGCGCAAACAGACTCCTATGCTCGTATAATGAACTTGCTGTCTTTTGCAATGTGATAAGTGCACAAAGCCTTTAGCTATAACAGTGATACTATAAAGGTACCACAAAAACAAAAGTTCAAAGATAGATGTGTGCTCTCATTTCTCTGGTGCATAAGATATTTAGGTGTGTTCGACTTGAAGATGCGCTGCGCAGACCGAGTGCTATTTGACATCAAAATATTGTGAAAGCATACAGAGCCGTAAGAATTTTCCCCGTAAGAGCAGGCATAGACATTTGTAAAATTAATGTGTGTGGCTTCCCAGAGATTGTCTTACTGTAGGGAGATGAGAGGGTCAGTTTTACTTAATATTATAATATTAATATCACATTACAGCCTTGATGTCATTGAATTTGTGCGACACTCAATCGCCATTTACATGTTGGAAATTGCCTGTCAAATCATTAAATGATAAGCTGTTTCCTCTAAAAAAGCGTGGTGAAGTCTCTCCCTCATTGACATCCATTCAAAAAAACGGCCTCTGGCCTCATTTCCAAGGTACTGGCAAAACGGAAGCGTTCGCATTAGCTGTTACGCTTTTTTGGCAAAAGATCGCGGGCTTGCCTTCTAGTGGCTTTGTGGGCAAAACGGAAGCGTTCGCATTAGCTGTTACGCTCCACTTCCAGCTTATTTTAATGTATTTTTAGCTGTAACGAATACAGCTCGTTTTCGGTTCCAAAACTGCTTGATACTCTTGCAACAAACTCGGAGCAGGTGTGTCACTTACCAGTGGGCGTGACATTATTTTAATGTAATATTGTCTTAATTATGAACACATAAGCGTATATATATAGTATGGTTTTGATAGTTAATCTTACCATATTATTTTAATGTATTGTCTTAATTATGAACACACTGGTTTGTAGTGCGAACAGGTTTACCGTTCACTGCATTGTTGTTATCGTTTTTTTTCCGTTTTTTTTTATGAAAAATGAGTCTCACAGTGAATGAGTTTTGTGGCACTGATCGTACATCTGACGATCAATGTTTTGCTCAGCCCTGGATGATGATTATCACAGAAAACAGCTTTGAAACTGAAGAGGGAAATGGCTCTTGTTTCACTTTTCAGATCAATGTTTTGCTCAGCCCTGGATGATGATTATAGAGGGAAATGCTATTTTCAGATTCACTCTCGGGACTGTAAAGGGGTCTTCCTGTAACATGGTTTGTATGCTCATCATTAACTAATTGTGGTCAGCGGTTTCGTCCACTCATTTGTTTAGAAAATGTATGTGGCGTCAGCGACGGTCTATATCTGCTTTTACTCAGGTATGAAGAGCTGATGTTTGTGGCTTTTCTGAGAAAGAGCCGGCTGTGTGTTTGTTTGCATACTGTTATTCTTGGAGCTTGTTTTATTTAGTTTTTATTTGCAAAAACAAACATGCTAATATGTACAAAGATAGTGTACATTACGAACCGCTCGTACACAAATAGAGGTGGATGAGCCAGACGTGACACCAAACCCCCACACCAGTTCATGTTACTCATCCAAAGTTCAGCCAAAAATTAAAACATGCTCACATTCAGGCCTAAAAACATCACAATAATCCACAGCACTCCAGTCCATCAGTGAACATCTGGAGAAGACAAAAGATGAAACACATCCAGCATTAAGATGTTTTTACGAGTCCATAAACCATAATAACACTCCCTCCAGTGCAGTAAATTTTCTTTTTTGGGTGAACCATTCCTTTAACTGAACTAACTGAATAAAATAAACATCAAGAAGATGAATACTGAACATTTTATCTGTGTTTCTGAAAAAGCTCTTTTCATAATACAGATCTTCAAATAAAAAATAAATAAATAAAAAAGAAACTATATTCTCAATGATGATTCTCATTAGATTTTGTTCTTTTAACACAATAATGTTAGACATTTAAGTTAACAAAATCCTGTAATCAATATATATATCTAAAGTCTTGAGTGAAACTTTTGCATTTGTTTTCATATAAATTTAATAAACTTATGCATTTAGCAGACGCTTTTATCCAAAGCGACTTACAGTGCATTCTATGCATATGTGTGTGTGTGTGTTTGTGTGTGTGTGTGTGTGTGTGTAGATGTGTGTGTGTGTGTTTGTGTGTGTGTGTGTGTGTGTGTGTGTGTGTGTGTGTGTGTGTGTGCAGTTGTAAATAAAATAAAGATTATTGGAGTTTGTTTTACAAGAAAATACTATTTCAGTGTGTTACTTGCTGTTTTTGTAATTCTTTGAGAAATGTAATAGCAATTTCTGAGTGAAAATTGTCAGTTTTGGTTAAGACTGTGCATCTCTTATAAGCATTTTGTACACTCTCAGAAAAAGGGCACAAATGGTGCAATAGCTTTTTTTAAAAGGTACGTATATGCACCATTTAGATACTAATATGTACTCTTTTGGTATTAATGTGCACATTTAAGGTACTATCAGGTACATGCACACATAGACATTAAAAGAGGCTTGAGCACCGTCCCTTTTTCTTCCTCAAGAGAAAGTGCCCTTTATTTGGGGAGGTTTTTTTTCTCTTTTTAAATAAATGAATATATGTATATATGTGTGCGTGTGTTTAAGTGCCTTGAATTTACAGCTAATTATCCCAAAGACAAAAGGCGATTATAGTTCATTTGTCTTGCTAACATCCATGACTCATGAGAAAAAAGTTTAGCTAACTAGTAGATTAGACCACTGTGCTTTCTTTCACTGCATGATTCAGTTTATTAAAATGCATTTAGAATAATCACAAAATTCAAGATATGGGATATATATATTTATATCATTTCATATAGTTATTCAGTATCACGCAAAGACTGAGGGTTTTTGCACCAAAAAGCAGCATGATTACGAATGTGATACTGATTTTATACAGCAGTTCAATAAACAAGAATTTAATATTAAGACACTTACATTTTAGACAGAATATTGACTGTTTTTGTGCTATTTCACCAACAAATATAATTCCAATTTGTGTCTCTGAGCAACAGGATGCTGTCTCATTCCTGAATTTATGAAATTATATATATAATTTCAAATATCAGTATTCAGCGTTTTATGTTTAAAATATCAAAACAATATGAATGCATTTGTAACTACAGGTAAAATACATTCACGTCCTGCATTAAACAGTGTGTAAATGCATCTAAATGCCTCTTCAGACGCAGCTTATGCACATTGATTTTCTTCTGTTTATCTGTTTCTTTTTAATGTTTGGTGCTGAACTCTGTCTATCTGAGACAGGCTCTGTTAGATTCAGTCATGCATGTCTGTTGTAGCGTGTTAATGCTCCATGCTCATGCTGGTTTAGTGGTTTCCAGTTTAGTGTTGATGCTGGTTACACAGAAAATAACAAATACATATGAACACTTGTGGATCCCCACGTCTCCTGCTTCTTCAGCATTGATAAGATGGGTTCTGGAGAACACTGAGCTGTTCTTCATGACATCCAGCGTTACACACACACACACACACACACACACACACACACACACACACACACACACACATGTTCACAGATGTGTTCACACACACACACACACACACACACACACACACACACACACATTCACACACGCACATACTCACTCACACACACACACACACACACACACACACACATACACACACACACTCTCACACACACACACACACACACTCTCACTCACACACACACACACACACACACACACACATTCACTCACACACACTCTCTCTCTTCTCTCTCTCACACACACACACACACAAAATAAATAAAAATAAAAAAAAACACTCAAACACATTCACACTCCCACACACATTCACACACACACACACACTCACACACACACACACACACACACGCACATTCACACACACACACACACACACACACACACACTCACGTCGCACACACACACACACACACACACACACACATTCACACACGCACACACTCACACACTCACTCACTCACACTCACTCACTCACACTCACACACACACACACACACACACACACACACACAACGCACACACTCACACACACACATTCAAACACACGCACACACACACACACACACACACACACACACACACACATTTATAAATTGTAAGAAATTAAAAGCTATAAAGCTCCAAATTAAAATCTGAGAGTAGAAACATTTCATAACTGTAAGAATAAAAAAACTTTATAAGGTGCATAGTAAAACAAAATTAGTATTGTTATTATCTTATCATTCATTTTCATCTAATCATTATATTGTTTTTTTATTTGTTTTACAAAAATGCATTATAAATCACAACTGACAGCCATCTGTCACACAGTATTTTTGAGAAAATGCTTATTCGTGCTTACTTTTAGTAGCTTCCCCCCAACACTGAGATTTCTTCATTCAGCTGATGCTGTGATCTGATGTGATCAGTCGAGCTGATGGTCAGTGCTGCAGCATCCTCTGCTGGACACACGGATGCCCTTCACGAGACAATCACACACTGTACACCTCACAACATCATCTTTAAAACTAAATCTCTATGTTCAGACACACAAGTGATTCAGACATAAACAGAAATAAAACATCTGACTGGTTTCCAGAAAGAAGGTTAAGTGAAAACTCTGAGTATGTTGACCCTGAAATGAGGGAAACTCTGGGTCAGAGGTCTCCAACCCTGCTCCTGGAGAGCTACTGTCCTGCAGATTTCAGCTCCAACCCCAATCAAACAATGTTCAGGGCTACTTGATGATTACAGACAGGTGTGTTGGAGCAGGGCTGGAACTGAAGTCTGAGGGATGGTAGCTCTCCAGGAGCAGGGTTGGAGATCCCTGCTCTGGGTTTTCTGTCTCAGAATGAGAGGTTTGTCAAACCCGAGAAAGCAGGGTAAGTCAAGCTCGTTTCTGAAAGAGAGGTAACTCTGACCATGGTAACTATGAAACCCAGAGTTTATTTCAGTCTCCTAACCCTTTTTAGAGCATAAGTGATGTTTAAATAATTCATTCATTTATCCACGCTGCAAAAAAATGCATTTCTTAGTAAGTATTTTGGAATCTAAATTAAGTGCATTTTACTTAAAACAAGAAAAATAATCTTAAGGCAAATGGAAACAAGATTATTCTTCTTACCCCCTTGGCAGATAATTTGCAAAATAAGAAAAATACACTTAAAAGACTAAATGCCGTATGTCATTTTTCTTCTGTAGAAAATGCATCTTGATATAAGAATCTTTAGATATTTTGACTGGAAACAACAAGACAAAAATACTAAGTAAGAAAACTAAAAGCATTTTTTGCAGTGCAGGTACATTCCTTCATTGCACATATTTTAATCATGCAGACACTCTGAAAGTGACTTTTCTTTATTTTAATATTCTTCCAGTAATTGGTATTATGGCCATCTCCTCTTCATCTGTTGTGAGCCTTCTTGCTGTTAGCTGAGTAGATGTTAATATCATTTCTCTAATTTAAAAAATGCAACAGTTTGCATTAGAGAACATTTAATTATGTGTAAAGCGCATTAGACTATGTGGGTGGAAAAATATAAAGCTTATAAAGTCATGTAACCTACACTCATGAACCTCTTCTGCTCAAAGCATTGCCTTGTTTGAACTGTTTTTACCTGATGTTCATCCTCGTTTGTGTTCTCCCTCACAGATCCTGACAATATTTGTATGCAAAACTCAGTTTTATAAGCATTCAGGCAAGCATTTGATTCACACAAACCCAGTCAAGTGTTTCTAAACGTTTGGCTCTTTGTAATGCCAGCTAACAGGGAATGTTCTTTGAGTTGTGTTAAAAAGTTTTGACATTTCTTAATATAAGTTCCAAGAAGTTTGTAAGAATGTTCCTAAGTGCAATTCTTGAAAAATTCTTAAGAACAACTTTTTCTTTAGAAGAAAGTGGCGGTCTTCATCTGATTGATTTAATGGTGGTTCTTGGTAAAGACTCGCTGATAAACTCAGTGACAAAAAGTTCAAGGCAGAGTCATGCAGGTTCTTGAACGAATCGGTTCTCAGGCAGAAACCGGTCGAGCCGGTTCACAGAATCCAACTGAATCGAACTTTAGCTCCGGGTTGATGACGAGAGAACTAGCGTGTCCGACTCCAAAAGAACCGAATCAACCAACTGTCGAAGTTTGCCGAGGATTCCCGAGGATTCTGAAGAGTCAGACGATACAGTGCAAGCCTCAGGCACTTACTGGAAATATGCTTGTGACTGTTATTCAGTAGCATTGTATTAATATATTCTGTCGAGTGATGTACATTAATGTTACTGTAGTTTATTGTGCATGCCGCTAGCAAGTTGTTTAAGCGAAATCAGTGGATTTATTCTTTCTGTATAATTTAGAGACCATATCCACGTTTGTGCATCAGTGTCTGTACTGTAGGTGTGGAATTTTATCCATGGCTAGTCAATACTGGTTAGTTGCATCAAAACAGTATTAACTTAAGTGAATTAAATGGCAATAATCCGCAATATGCGTTCACACAAATAACGTCTTATTTGAATGTTTCAATATGTGTTGACACAAATGCCTTTATTTGAATGTTTTATTAATACAGCGTGGCACTGAGCTGTTAGAAAAGAAATGCGTCGTGACGTCATTGCTTGATGACGCCATGCAGGAACCGATGAATCCGTTTTGAACCGGTTCAATGAGCCGAGCCGTTCGAAAAGAACCAATGAATCGGACTTTGCATCACTACGAGACTTGAATTTGAATAAAAGTTTGATTTGTCCTGCTGCTAGAGGGACATACTCACACACACAGACTGCAGAGCTTCAGGAGAGATTGTTCACATGATATTAGCAAAAAGACAGAAGTATTATTCATATTAAATTCAAGGGGTTTTATGTGAATAGTCACGAGTGTGTACTTAGGTAAAAATGAGCAAATAATTAGTATTACATCAGAATGCAGATCAAAGCTACAGAAGGCACGGGTGCCTCCATCAATCTGAGAGAAAGAGGAAGAGCAAGCTTATCATTTCGAAATCTTATGTCAAAAGGTAGAAAACCATTTACCTGCTTTAGGGCGTGGCCACACCCACCAGTGTCATATTGCATGAACCAAAACGATTTAATCATTTAGAGCAAGAGTGTCTGTTTAATAAAGAACCATTGTTATGTTCTGAAAGAGTAAATCCATTAGCACAACACAGTTCACCTGAATTCACCCTGCGAAGCGAAGGCGTCCTGCATTTATCTAATAATATTAACACAAAAATCATTCATGGAACTCGCATTTTTATAACCTAATGAGAACGTTTGCGAAATATTTTGTTTGCTTTTTTAATACATTTTTATTGTTATTTGCTATTGTCATATTCAATGTTTTTCTAGGCTATAAACCGCACAAAGATCATGCCAGTAAAGTGCTTTAAATGGAAATGGAATGGAAAGGCAGGTGGAAGTGAACAGGGAGGGATCTGTCGCCCGTCTGTTCCGGTTCATTCTCTCTAACTAGCTGTGTGTTTGTGTAACTAACTGAATGAAGAGCCGCTCACGAGGAATCCCAAACTTCTTTCTGCAGTTCTCCATCAGGTCCGGTAGTAAAGATGAGCGGAGAAGACTCAGACGTTCCTCAGGATCTGCTGGGTAAGGATCTAAACTCCTGTCTGTGCTCGATTCCTCAGGGAAAAAAAGATGCTTTGTGATGTTTAACTCTCGAGTGATTTTAATACAGAGACGCTTTATTACTATGGATGCCCGCTGACTGTGGGAGGGGCCAGTGCAGACTCCGCCCACCACACCTGAGCACGCCTCACCTCAAGCCAAAACAGATAAAGCCTGTTATAATAAGAGATGTACAGTGGATGCCGTTCTATTTCTCAATACAGGCTTATATATTACAAAATATACAAAATATATTTTTTTTTTTTCAGAAGTTGTAAATAAAACAAGTTATTGGAGTACATTTTACAATTGCATTTTTCTAATGTCAAGTTTAATTCGGTGTGATGCTTGCCGTTTTTGTGTGTGACTCTGTGTGTGTGAAATTTCTGAGTGAATATTGTTTCTGCACAGGAATGTTTCTTTCTTACAGGAGTCTCTTCTCGAGAACGAGATCATTCCTTGAAGCTGGCTGTAAAATCAGGATATAATAGGCATCAATTTATCTCTTTAAGAAATAGAGTAGTGAGAGAAATAAGGAAATCTAAAGCTGACTTTTTTATTACTGCTTTGAATAGTGCACGTGGAAATTCTAAAATAACCTGGCATTATATAAAAAAACTGACAGGTGAGTCCCACAAAAATAAGACAAAACAAATGCAAATTGAATTAAATGGAGACATTTTAACAGAATCCAAGGTATTAGCTGATGCCTTTAACAACTATTTTATTAAATCGGTAGCAGAAATCTCTAAGAACTTTATAATAAAACAAAACAAAGAACACTTAGTGTCTGCAACACAGTCTTTCTTCATAGCAAACATCACTGAGACTAAAGTCATTGATATAATTAAAACATTAAAACCATCTAAGGCCAGGGATGTATTTGGTATGGACACGAACATGCTTAAAGATTTAGGATCGGCTCTGGCTACTCCTATTGCTTCTATTATTAATCTATCTATTTCCAGTGGTCACTTTCCAAAGGCCTGGAAATCTGCTATTGTTACGCCAGTTTTTAAGTCTGGTCTATCTACCTCCATGAATAACTACCGACCAATAAGCATTCTTCTGACCATTTCTAAAATTGCAGAAAAATGGGTGGCTGAGCAGATGGTCCAGTATTTAAACAGTAGCTCCCCCTCTTTTCATGCCATGCAGTTTGGTTTTAGATCCAAACACTCCACTGAAACGGCTACGTGCCTTTTTATTGAGAAAACAAAATTTTCTATTGAAAAGGGGGGAGTAGTAGGGGTGGTATTCTTGGATCTCAAGAAAGCCTTTGATACAGTGAACCACTCAGTTCTGCTTAACAAGCTTCCACAATTTAAATTTTCTTGTGACACTGTTAGCTGGTTTGAATCCTATCTGCATGATCGTACACAATCTGTACTAATTAACAACTGCAATTCTGATTCGCTTAGGCTAACCACCGGGGTTCCTCAGGGCTCAATATTAGGGCCCCTCTTATTTAGCCTTTGTATCAATGACTTGCCTAATGTTTGCTCTGAAGTAGAATGTTTAATGTATGCGGATGACACCGTTCTATTTGTTCATGGTCGCTCTAAAGACATTGTTGCAGATAAACTTACTAAAGCAATGACTCGTGTTACATCCTGGCTGCAGGAGAACTGCCTGCAGCTAAATATTTTGAAAACTGTAGGTATGTTCTTCAGTTAAACCAACAGAGCTTCATTTAATCCTGACGTAATAGTTGCTGGAGAAAAATTACGAATCGTAAATCAATATAAATATCTTGGCTTAGTAATAGATTCACATCTCTCCTTTGAAGCCCATATTGAAAAATTATGTAAAATAATCAAGTTTAATCTTGCAAATTTTTCCAATTTCAGCTCAATTCGAAATGACATGTCAACCGAAGCTGCACTAATTTTTTTACATTCCATGATTTTCAGTCACCTCAACTACTAAGTTGGTCTCAAGCAAGTCAGAGCGCAAAAAGACCTTTGGAAACATTATACAAACAAGCCATTAAAATCATGGACAAAAAACCAAGGCACTATCATCACTGTGCAATTTTAAAAAAACACAGCCTTTTAAACTGGAACAGTATTCATAAGTTCTTAAATCTGAATCTCATATACAAAGATACACATTATTTGGCACCAGCTCGGCCTGGTCAGTGAGGGGCGCTACTGAATGGAATTCTATACCTGAGGAGGTTAGACAGCTCAACACTTATAAGGCCTTTACAAAAAAATTGAAAATTCGGCTCATTAACAATTATGTCTGCCAACATTAAAAGACGAGCCTATTGAGCTGTATTATATATTTGATATACTATAGCCTTTTTGAAAATGTGTTTTTTGTGTGTCTGATTGTTGTAACAGGTACAATGTACCTTAAGTTATTTTACAGTGTCATTTATATTGTAGCCAATTTGCCATAGACTTGTAAATGTATATTTTTGTTCGTATTTTAATGCTTTTTTTTACATCTTGGCCAGGGGACTACAGATGAAAAATAGCCTTTTGGCTAATTCTGGCTTTTTTAACCATGTTTGTTCATGTGTTTTATGAAATTGCACTGTTCCCTTTTAAATAAACCATTAAATCAAAATAAATCAAATCTTCTGCTCATCAAGTCTGGATTTATATGATTAAAAATACAGGAAAAAAAATATAATATTGTCAAATATTATTATGATGTAAAATAACATTTTTCTATTTTAGTTTACATTAAAATGTAATTGATTCCTGTGATGTGCAGCTGTATTTTCAGCATCATTACTCCAGTGTTCAGTGTCACATGATCTTCAGAAATCATTCTAATATGATGATTTATTATCAGTGCTGGAAACTGTTCTGCTGCTTCATAATTTTTTGGAACCTGTGATACTTTTATTCAGGATTCTTTGATGAATAAAAAGTTAAAAAGAAGAGCATTTATTTAAAATAGAAATCTTTTTTAACAATATACACTATCACTCAAAAGTTTGGGGTCAGTAAATTTTTATTATTTTTTTTTTTTTATTTATTTTTTTGTAAGATTTTGAAAGTTTTTTTTTGTTTGGTTGTGTGTGATAGCAAAGATTTATATTGTTAGAAAAGATTTCTATTTTGAATAAATGCTGTTCTTTTTAACTTTTTATTCATCAAAGAATCCTGAAAAAAGTATCGCAGTTTCCATAAAAAAAATATTTGGCAGTACAACTGTTGCCAACATTGATAATTCTAATAATAAATCAGCATATTGGAATGATTTCTGAAGGATTCACATGAGAATAAGAGACTTTTTTAAAAAACATTTCAAGTCTTACTGACCCCAAACTTTCGAATGGTAGTGTGTGTGTATATATATATGACTTGACTTGACTGATGCAGTGCTACATTTCTACAAATCTGTTCTCATGAACAAATTTTCATTTTTGGGTAAACTATTCCTTTAATGATCTTAAAAACAGATTTCATTTATTTTGTCCAAAGCATGATTTTGTTTTTGTTTCGTGTGATTTTTATGTGCTGGTCATGTTTTGTGTGTCAGACGGACAGATTGAGGAGGGTTCGGTGTGTGTCTGCAGCTCATGTGTTTCTGAGGTTTCATATTCATACAGGGAGTTACAGGGAATGTGTCAGAAGTTCCTCAGTTCCTCAAAGTTGTGGTATTAATACACACTTACTCTCATTTTCCTGTCCTGACACGACAGAGTACTGCTCCTCCAGACATGCAAACACACACACACACACATAGTTTGCATTCCAGGAGCCTCCACATGATTTTGCAAGAAACTCCCATTCCTTAGTCATGATGTTTGTGTTATTTCTTGAGCTCAGCAGTCATTCCAGCTCATTATTCTCTAAATGAATGTTCAGCAGGAATTTACCTGAATACAGCCACTCTATACTAATCTCAATTTATACTCAGCTGGAAAAAAAATCATTTCAGATTTTTTTCCCTTATAAATCTGATTTTAAAAAGGTCAGAGTTGCGAGATGAAAAAATTGCAAAACATTTTATTTTTAATTCCATTGCAAAAAAAAAAAAAAAAAAAAGCATCAAAATTGTGTTAAACTCAAAAAAGTGAAAATAGCGACATGTAAATTCCCGATTATGGATTTATAATTTGAAACTGCAAGATATAAACATGCAGTTCTGAGAGGGAAAAAAAAGAAACTTATAAAAAAAGATTTTTTATTCTGTGACCAAAAAAAAAAAAAATCAAGATCACAAAATTGTGAGACGTAAACTTGCAATTGTGAGAGAAAAAAATATAGAAATTTGAGATAAAATATGACCTTTTTTTATTCTGTGTGGGGAAATAAGCTACAATATTAAACTGTGTATTACTATATTATATAGATTGTTTAGTTCATGCTCTAATTGTTCTCTGGTTTCTCCACTGGTTGTTGTTTGTTTTCTAGTGCTTTCTTTTGATCGTAATGGTGTGTTTTTTATTGGGTGAGTGGTCTCTGCTAAAGTGGTTTGTTTTTTTTTTTTTTTTTTTTGTGTGGATCTGCACACATGTTGGGGCCTATCAATGTTGAATCAATGTTGAACACAGTTGTACTGAACTATATTTTTGTGGAAAACATTATCATTCAAAAGTTTGTGGTATGTAAAATATAATATAGCAGATAAAAAAAAAGTCTGCTGGTATGAAGTTGCATTGACACTACCATTCAGAAGTTTGGGATGAGTAAGAATAATACATGTTATAAAATGATATTTCTATTTCTAATAAAGGCTGTTATTTTGAACTTTCTATTCATCTGAACTAGAAGTATGCCATTCTGAATTCAGATTGTGCTCCTTTACAGTCTTATAATGCTGTGATGGATGTGTATCACCCTCTGCTGTTCATATTGTGCTATAACAGCTGTGTGTGTGTGTGTGTGTGTGTGTGTGTGTGTGTGTGTGTGTGTGTGTGTGTGTGTGTGTGTGTGTGTGTGTGTGTGTGTGTGTGTGTGTTGTTTCGTGTGGACTGCATCATGCTCTGTGCAATCAGATACTGAGAGTTGTGTCTCAATCCGTACACCAATGTGTGTGTGTGTGTTTAGAGGAACTGACACTGGACAACACTAGAGGAACTGTGGACAACACTGGATTGAAGAGGTACACACATGGGTGACAACGATGGAATCTCTGATGTCAGTACCATTGCAATTGGAGCAGTTAGCCAAGCCCAGGCCCGTTTTATGGGTGTACTTGATGGCACTAAATACCCTCAAACGAAAGCAAAAGCAATTAAAGATCTGGCAAACTATCCAGTGTGTTTTTGAGGCATTGAACAATGTAGCCAATCACAGATCTATCTGTTGATCTCTTCAATGCAGTGGCCAATCAGAAATATTAGAGTTTTCAGAATTCACTCTCTATTGAAAGCGCCGGAGTTTTGCACGCTTGTGAATCATCTCATTAGGCAAGGCAAGGCAAGTTTATTTATATAGCACATTTTGTACACAATGGTAATTCAAAGTGCTTTACATAAAAGAAAGTAAAATAATAAAAAAAAAACAAAAAAACAAGCAATTTCAAAACTTTGAAAATTATTTAAAAATTGACTTATTTAAAATGAATTGAAAACAGTTAAAAATAGATTAAAATGATTTTACATAAAATACAGTGAATACATAAAATACAGTGCAATCAGTTCGGACATCGCACAGTGCTCATTCAACAAATGCACAGCTAAACAGATGAGTTTTGAGTCTAGATTTAAATGTGACTAATGTTTTAGGACATCTGATCTCTTCTGGAAGCTGATTCCAACTGTGTCATAGTAACTAAAGGCGGACTCCTCTTGTTTTGTGTGAACCCTTGGTATTTCTAACTGACTCGATCCTAATGATCTGAGTGCTCTGTTAGGTTTATATTCAGTGAACATATCTGCAATATATTTTGGTCCTAGGTCATTGAGTGATTTATAAACGAGTAAAAGTACTTTAAAGTCAATCCTAAATGTAACTGGAAGCCAGTGTAAGGACCTGAGGACTGGTGTGATATGCTCAGATTTTCTGGTTTTAGTCAGAATCCTGGCAGCAGTATTCTGGATGAGCTGCAGCTGTCTAATGGTCTTAGTTGGAAGGCCGATGAGGAGACATTTTACAATAGTCCACCCTGCTGGTGATAAAGGCATGAACGAGTTTCTCCAAGTCCTGACTGGAAACAAGACATCTAATTCTTGCAATGTTTTTTAGATGATAGTATGCTGATTTAGTTACCTGCTTTGACATGACTACTGAAAGTTAGGTCTGTCTCTGGAATCACACCAAGATTCCTGACTTGATTTTTAGTTGTTTGAGCCCTAGAGTCACGGTATGCATTCACCTTGAAAACTTTATCTGTGTTTCCAAATGCAATGACCTCAGTTTTTTCCTTGTTTAACTGAAGAAAGTTCTGGCACATCCAACTGTTAATTTCATCAGTACATTGGCAGAGGGAGTCAATGGGGCTGTAGTCATTTGGAGATAAGGCTAGGTACATCTGTGTATCATCAGCATAGCTGTGATAGGCAATTTGGTTCTTTCTCCATTATTTGACTTAGTGGGAGCATATACAGGCTAAACAAGAGCGGTGCAAGAATTGAGCCTTGTGGGACTCCGCATGTCATGGATGGTGGGAGCATATACAGGCTAAACAAGAGCGGTGCCAGAATTACCTCTCCCTTCTAAGTATGACCTGAACCATTTGAGTACCATCCCAGAAAGCCCGACCCAGTTTTTCCAGTCTCTCTAGTAGTATGTTATGATCGACAGTGTCAAATGCAGCACTGAGATCTAGCAATACCAGCACTGATATTTTGCCAGAGTCAGAATTTAAGCGATTATCATTTTTTTTGTTATTGGGAGTTTTGTTTTTTCTGTGATGCAGTCGGAAACCAGATTGAAAATCGTCCAGGTATCCATTTGAGTTTAAGTATTTGTTCAGCTGATTAAAAACTACCTTTTCTATAATTTTGCCTATAAAAGGAAGATTTGATATTGGTCTATAATTGCTCAAATGGTGTTATCAAGAGAGTTTGCTCTTTTTCAGGAGGGGCTTTACAACTGCAGTTTTCAGGGAGTTTGGAAATGTCCCAGAAAGAAGTGAGGTGTTCACCACTTCAAAAAAGATCTGCATCTAAATAGTTAAGCACACTTTTGAAAAAAGATGTGGGAAGTGTGTCAAGATAGCAGGTTGACGATTTTAGGTGCTGCACTATTTCTTCCAAAATTTTGCTATTGCTTCATAAATAGACATAGTATCTTTTTGATATTGCGTACAGATCTGTCTGACCTCTGCATTACTTGAGGATGTGCTAATCTCCTTCCTGATATTGATGATCTTCTCAGAAAAGAAGGAAGCAAACTCATTGCATTTGCTAACTGAGAGCACTTCACTGGGAATCTGACTTGTGGGGATTGTCAGTCTCTCAACAGTGGCAAAAAGAGTACGAGTGTTGTTTAAGTTACTGTTTATAAGGTTTGAGAAGAAATTCTGTCTAGCTGTGGCTAGTTTCACATTAAAAGCATGAAGGGTGACTTTATAGATGCTATAGTGAATTTCAAGTTTCATCTTCCGCCACATCCGCTCGGCTTTTCTGCATTATCTTTTCATAGTCTGAACTGCTGTTGATCTTCTCCAAACTGATTTCTGTCTGTTTGTGCCGAAGTGCAGATGTGATGCAGCCTAAATAAGAGATTCATTGTGTAGTTTAGGGAGCTTCATTGATTATAACGTAACTTTGAGTGATCACAGTGAACTACTGTAAGATGAGTGATGCTTTTAGTGATAATAATGGGAGTGCACTTTGTGTGTTTTCTAGGCTATAATCCATTCCGAATTTGTATGAAACTTTCATTTTTCAGACACATGCTGCAACATTTCGAGAATGACATCAGCATATTTATGCTGGATTCATTCTAGAAATGTCAGAGACTGACACAGTGATAACCAAAGCAATGGATGGGACAAAAATGCCTCAGTGATTTCTCCCGGAACCGGTCCTGGCCAAACTTCCACAGACAGTGTGTGTGGGCGAGATCCAGTTCACGGACTGAAAGCAAGTAAACTTTGAGATTGGGACATATCAACCATTTCATTTCCAGTAACGGACGGTAGAATTTATGACAGACTAGTCCCAAAACTGATTGTTTTTTTCCCTTACGTCTCACCAACGATTCAAAACGGACACATTTCAAGTGAAACAGGAAAAAGACACACATAAAAATGTGACACGGAAAACTTAAATAAACATCAGAAAAGCGTGCACATTTCTGGTTAAAAATGAAAGGCCACTAAAAATGGCATCACCATTCAAATCAGCAACCAGTCAAAGCTCCACAGTTTAGTAAACACAGGCTTTAAGTTATTCTTGACTGCGCTGTATTGGCTGCTTTGTTTAGTGGTGGGGGGATTTATGTTATTCTTGATTTCTTTTGCCCTTTTCTCTCTGTTTTTTTTTTTTTTTTTGCTTTAAAAAAACAACAACAAAAAACAAGAGTCAAATGTCGCCCATGCGCACACACAGAGAGAGAGAGAAACAGACTGTGTGTGTGTGTGTGTGTGTGTGTGTGTGTGTGTGCCTACTAAACCATATTTTAGGGACAAATTTGTACTCAAAAGTGAGCTAAACCTGACAAAATCTCCAAAAACCTCCCTTTGGGGATGTCCTTATTTGTAAAACTGGTATAAAAATAAAGTAAACAAAGTTTTTTAAAATTGTAAAAATTCAGAAAGTTTCTTGTAAGGGGTTGGTTTAGACATAGGGTTGGTGTAGGGAGATAGAATATACAGTCTGTATAGTAGAAAAACCATTACACCTATGGAATGTCCCCATAAATATGTTTTGGTTATTGTTTGTTTGTGTGTGTGTTTGTTTTTGTGTTTGTGTTAGTGTGTGTGTTTTTGTGTTGTGTTTGTGTGTGTGCTGTTTGTGTGATTTTGCTCAGAGGTTTGCTGCTGCATTGAGACAGTATCCTAACTCAGCATTACACACTATACACTCATACATAATAAACACACACACTCACACTCTCACACACACTCACACTTACACTCACTCACATTCACACTCACTCACTTACACACTCACACTCGCACACTCTCTCTCTCACACACAACACACACACACACACTCACACACACACACACTCATACTCTCACACACACACACTATCACACACTCACTCACGTACACTCACACTCGTACACATTCACAATCACTAACGTTAACCCTCACTCACACTCACATACATTCACACTCATGCTCACACACACTCACTCACACTTACTAACTCACGCTCACACATGCTCACTCACATCACTCACACACACACACACACACACACACTTACACTTTTACTCTCTCTCACACACACACACACACTCACATACACTCACTCATACACACTCACACATTCACAATCACTAACATACACAATCACTCTCTGACACTCACATACACTCACACATGCTCACACACACACACACACACACACACACACACACACACACACACACACATTCACATACACTCACTCACACACACACACACACACACACTCTTTCACTCACACTCAGATACACACTCACACTCTCTCGCTCACATTCACTCACTCACACTCACATACACTCACGCTCACACACACACACACACTCACATTCACTCACACATTCACAATCACTAACATGCACACTCACTCTCTGACACCCACTCACACTCGCTCTCTCACACACACACACACACATTTACATACACTCACTCACACACATTCATGCTCATTCACTCACTCACACACACTGACTCACACTCACTACCACTCAATCAGACTTACACTCACACAAATTCACACACCACACACACTCATGCTCACACTGACTCACACTCACTACCACACACACACACTCATGCTAACACTGACTCACACTTACTTCTACACACTCAATCACACTTACTCTCACTCACACTCACCCACACACACAATAACACTCATTCACATACACTCACACAATAACACTCACACACACTTACTCACGCTTACACTCACAATCATATACACTCACTACCACACACACGCTCACTCACTCACATACATTCAACCACACTCTCTCACGCTTACACTCAATCACACTCACACAAACTCACACTCACTCTCTCTCTCTCACACACACACACACACACACACACAAACACTCAAGTTGGTTGCTTTACCATTTTTAATGTTTCTAATGTCTTTTTGAATGATTGCATCAGTGTTTTGGTCTGTGGCGGGAGGAGCAAACGACAGACACAGTGGGTGTGTCGTCTGGCCTCAGAGAGGCTTTTATTAACAGAAAAGTAACAAAAACAGGAAATAAAGTGTCCAAAGGAGAAGAGTGTTCAAAAAAAGTAGGGAATCTGGTGTCCTCGTCGTGCTGCGGGGTTCGTGTTGGTGGGGCAGTGTTCAGGAAGGAAGGGTCCAGGTAAGGGGCGGAGTCCAGCGGCCGCACGCGCTCCTCTCTAGGGTCCGGGGTGCGAGGGGCGGGGGCTTTTCCAGCGGCTGCATCGTTCTTGTTGAGTCCCTCCACACGCCCCTCCTGGACCCACGAGGACACCAGCGTGCATGCACGGGGAAGAGACCGGTCTCCCAAGGAGAGGCGAGCTAGGCATTTAAACAGCAGCGGTGATGAGGCTCCATTTGCGTCAGGTGTGCCTCATCACACGCCGCCAGCCCTGGATATTTCAGCGCCCCTCCTCTCTCACACACCCACTCCTGTCGGGAGCCTTTTGAAGGGTGGCAATTAAGAGCCAGGGTGCCGATGATATTTAGGGGGGAGGCAGTTGACTCGTCACAGGTCTTTAGAGTTTTTAGCTTCATTTTAAGTCACCGTTTTTGTGTCTTGTCCTACAACAAATAATGGTATACAGACATTTCTGGAAACCTCAGTATCTCTGCTCAGGGTCTCTAAAGCACACTCAAAAAAATAAATTGTTGAATGAACATGATTTATTCGTAGCACCCATTATGCATCTAATCAAATCAAGTAAACTTGCACTGCTTCGAATAATAATTTAGTTAAAAAAACAAGAATGAATCATTTAACATAAGTAAATGTGTTATATTCTTATTAATCAGACATATTTGTATTTTGCAAATCAAACAAGTGGCTAGTTGACTTTTTTGAGTGCACATGACTGAATGCTGACTGCAGCACAACACACGATTCATACAAATCTGCAACTGTGTGTGTGTGTGTGTGTGTGTGTGTGTGTGTGTGTGTGTGTGTGTGTGTGTGTGTGTGTGTGTGTGTGTGTGTGTGTGTTCGTTTAGGTGTAAATGTTCTGGGACAGTGTTTCTGTTCCACGTCACTCACACTATTGAACCTGTCTGGAAACACACTCAAAGGAGACGACATGCCTGTATGTACACACACACTGGTATTCTTATCATTATGGGTTCATTCCATAGGCATAATGTTTTTTCAGCTGTATCCCCCTACATCTCACACAAAATTACAGGCATTTTAACATTTTCAGACACTTCATTCTGTGTGTGATTCAGTGTGCTGTGTGTTTGTGTTAAGTTTGTTTGTTGTGTTTGTAGCACCTGTGGAGTTTCCTGTCTCAGTCCAACTGTCTGCACACACTTGACCTGTCCAGCAGTGAATGTTCCCTCGACCTGGTTAGACGCACACACACACACAACACAAACACACACATCATGTGTTACACTGCAAACTGCTGACAGACAAACTGTGTGTTCTTCAGGTGTGTTCGTCACTGCTGCGCGGTTCCCTCAAACACCTGACCGTTCTCAACCTGGCCAGAAGTGTCTTCAATTACAAGTACAACACTCACACACACACACACACACACACACACACACACACACACACACACACGTTGGTATATGTGGTTTATGGGGACTCTCCATAGGCGTAAGTTTTTTTATTCTGTACAAACTGTATTTTCTATTGCCCTACCCAACCCTACACCTAACCCTACCCCCTCACAGGAAACTTTGTGCATTTTTTGGATTTTTAAAAACCTCATTCTGAATGATTTATAAGCGTTTTGAATTACGGGGACACTGAAAATGTCCTCATAAATCACCTCCTCATTGTAATACCTATGTCATAACCATGTCATTATACAAATTTGTGTCCTCATAAACCACATAAACACACTCACTCACACACACACACACACACACACACACACACACACACACACACACACACAGATGTTGAGGTCTCTGCTGGAGTCCAGCTGTGTCAGTCTGATCTTCTGTTCTGCAGGAAAGGGAAGGGGTTTCCGTCCTCCTTCAAGCAGTTGTTCAGCAGCACTTTGTCTCTCCAGAACATCTGTCTGTCTGGAACTAAACTACCTGCTGAAGGACTCAAGTGAGTCTCCATCTGTCCATCAACACCATGTTTATGTGATGCTGATGTTCTTCTCCTGCTCTTGTGATGTTCTTCTGGTGTCCTTTTAATGCTCGGTTCAAATTCTGCTGGTAATTTTCTGATGTTCTGCTGATGTATTCCTGGTGTTTTACTGGCCTTTTCCTGATTTTCTGCTAATGTTCTGCTGATGTTTGATGTCTTCAGAGCTCTGCTCCTGGGTCTGGCCTGTAACACTAACCTGTGAGATGTTTCTCTGAACATCAGCAGCTGTGAGGTACCACACAGAACCTTCCCGCTGCATGTCTGATGTTCGTTCTGCTCCGGTTGGTGTCTGCTGTGTGTTCCTCATGCATTGTTGTTCTTGTGTTCAGTTGCGCTCAGCAGGCTCTCAGATTCTGGAAGGCTGTATCGCTGAGATCCCGAACATCACCAGCCTGGACATATCAGACAACGGTTAATAGACACACACACACACACAAATACACACAGGTGTCATCTGCTGTTGTGTAGTTTGTACGTTTGTGTCTCAGGACTGGACTTGGATCTGTCCACACTGCTCGTGTGGCTCGGGAAGAACCGCTGCATCAGACAGTTGTCCATCGGCAGAAACTTAAGCAACATCAAAACTAAGTACAGCCTCAATTCGACTCGAGTTGTACCTGCACTCACTCACATCATTAACACATCCCTTCATACAGGTGTTTTCCCCTCATCATTTAGACAGGCTCGTATAACTCCACTACTTAAGAAACCAATCCTCAACCCATCTCTTTTAGAGAACTACAGACCAGTTTCCCTTCTTCCTTTCATTGCAAAAACACTTGAACGAGCTGTGTTCAACCAAGTCTCTACCTTTCTCACACAAACAACCTCCTTGACAGCAACCAATCTGGCTTCAGAAGTGGACATTCAGCTGAGACTGCCTTGCTCTCAGTTGTTGAAGCCCTAAGACTGGCAAGAGAGGAATCCAAATCTTCAATACTTATCTTGCTTGATCTATCTGCTGCTTTTGACACGGTTAATCACCAGATCCTCCTGTCAACCCTACTGACAAAGGGCATCTCAGGAACCGCACTCCAGTGGTTTGAGTCTTACCTATCAGATAGGTCCTTCAAAGTATCTTGGAGAGGTGAGGTGTCCAAGTCACAACATCTAACTACTGGGGTGCCTCAGGGCTCAGTTCTTGGACCACTTCTCTTCTCTGTCTACATGGCATCATTAGGTTCTGTCATTCAGAAACATGGCTTTTCATACCATTGGTATGCTGATGACACTCAAACTCTACCTCTCATTCCACCCTGATGATCCGACGGTAGCTGCTCGCATCTCAGCTTGTCTAACAGACATTTCTTGCTGGATGAAGGACCATCACCTTCAACTCAGCCTTGCCAAGACAGAACTGCTTGTGGTTCCATGAAACCCATCGTTTCATCACAATTTTACCATCAAGTTAGGCACATCAACCATAACTCCTTCAAAAACAGCCAGAAATCTTGGAGTTATAGACTGACTAGTTTATTGAACGCCACTGTTGTTCTCAGTATCAGCCAATCAGCAAAGGCCCTGCACAGGAAGTGGATGAGAGCAGCTCTGTGGACCAGCTGGACAAGGGTGTGTCCGAGTTCTTCTTCAGGAAGGTGGCTAACATCAGCGTGAGGTGAGATCTGAGACACGTGATGCTGGTGTAGGGCTGCGAGATTCTGGCAAAAATCATAATCACGAATATTTTGGTCAATATTGTAATCACGATTATGAGTGGCCCACACAAAACATTATATGAGTGATTCATCTAAAGATAGCAGTATATATCAAATATATATTTTCTGTAAATAAGGTTGCTATGACATCTACATTTTAGAAATGTCACAATTCTCAATACCTCAGCAGAATACCAGGGTAAAAGAACAAAAAAAGTCCTGAAAAAATATTCTAAATAATTAACTGGCAGTAATACAATAAAAACAAAAAAGGATAAATACAATACAAAAAAGAAGCTTTAAGCTTTAAGCTTTAATTTTTGTATGCAAGTCTAAAGTATTCAGCGAACAGCTACTACAGAAATCTAATAATTGAACGTAAAATTAAACAGCACAGTCTTCACTGTAAGAATTAAACTTCCTCTGTTCCTTATTAAAGCTACAAAGTCCTTCAGCGGAGAGCAGTGAGAGATTTTGTTGTTTGATTAATATGAAGCACACAGTCCGCAGAAGGAATATTAGGCTGCTGTCACTTTAAGAGCTGCATTGATCCGATGCACTGTTATGCATGTATTTCATTCTCAGCTGTTTATGTTCACTTAAGACATAACGGATGAGGGTTTACGTGAATAATAATCACCAAGTGCCCCATTCTGACACATTTTTGCGTGTATTTGACCGTTAAGCTAAAAGTTGACTTTACTCGTCCGTGCTCTGCTTCACACTTTTAAAAAAAATGAATAAATCTAATCAACTTTGATAAATCAAGCACAGAGTCACGTTACAAGATTTTACTGATTTGTACGTGAAATTGAGCTTTTATGGAGGAGTGAAAGTGCACGCAATAATCGTTTTATCTCATTACTGTATATTCATAATTGTTGGACCCCGAGAGATTCTCAACTGAGCGGCTTCTTCATCAAGCATCGCTCTTCTGCTAAAGCCACGCCCACCAGCCCCACACCTGCCGCCGTGGCAACAGCAGAATCAGACACCCCTCCCCCTGAGCCGGCCGTGACCTCGAGTGACCCCACACCTGTAGCAGCACCTGTAGCAGCTGAGGTCAAAGGGCACGTTCAGGAGGTTGGTCAAACACGGCAGTCCTCTGACGGGGCGTCACTTAATATAAATAATCAATATGTAATTTCTCCTCCTCCCAGTGTTATTACAGCATCCCTGAGATTTTGTTGTAGTCTTTTAAAAATGTTTTTTAATATATTGTCTTGTTTTTCATATTTATTTTAGTTAAAGTTTTAGTGTTTTTTTTTAATATGTCTAAATAGTTTTAAGTTTTTGTTATTTCAGTACAGCAACACTTTACTTTCATTTTATTTCATATTTACGGTCAAAAATTTGCAGCTGTAGTTGCTAGAGTTAAACCGTAAAAAATACAGTAGCAACATTTCATTAACTGATCCAGTGTTAATATACCAACCTACTAAAGTGTATATGTATGTATGTATGTATGTATGTAATAATCGTTTAAATATATTAATTCCATTCTGACACATAAATATAAATCTGTGCCATAATTCTCTATAAACGTTAGAGCCTTCTCCAGTAATAAGCAAAGATGATTCTGATTGGTTCATCCTGAGCAGCGCTGAGAAAAGTAACAGACACACGTGACAGCCGTCAACGCGCTATAGGCAGCTGAATGAATTTAGAATCGCATACTTCGCCTTTAAGCATTCTATTTAAAGTATTGTGGTAGTATAATATTCAAATTGAGCCTAGAATTATTATTTATTTTAGACCGTCAATCGAGCGCTTCCGGGCCGCGAAGCCCCGCCCACTCCACCACGTGTTCACTCTGTTTATGGACGCGGTGAGAAGCGCATGCAGGTTTTA
>NC_056590.1:5555786-5593286 GCF_018340385.1 Cyprinus carpio
TATTTATTATTTTCTACATTGTATTCTTTCATTTTTTATATATTTATTTATTTTAAATAAGTTATTAATTATTTATGCATTAATTATATCCATTTATTTATACTGAAAATAAAGCTAAAATCAAACTGAAATTAAAACTATATTAAATCTAAATAGTAATATTAAAAAAAAAAATACAATAATCCACATAAAGGCACAAAACAAAATTTAACATTTAAATCTAAAAATAAAATACAATTGAAAATATTAATAAAAACTACAAAAGTATATAGATAATACTATAAATAATACTTTTTTGTTAATATTTATTGTTAGATCATAGCAATAATAATAAACAGTAATTGATGAATATAATTTTTAAACACGTTTCAACCTGACATTCATTTTTCAGCTTTAGATTTAAAATAGAAGAAATATTACAGATTGTGTAATTATTTAGCTTTTATTTTTATTTATCTATTTATTTATTTTTGTAATGATTATTAAGAGTATGATGCGGGATCCATATGCAATGAATCATTATTCTCTGATATTTTCATACAAACTTTTTTCTTTTTTTTTGTCTTGTCTTTAGCGACACTGAGTTTTATAAATAGCCTACACTTTTACATCAATTAATAATAGCTGTTAATTGTTTTTGTAGTTAATGTTATCATAGATACAATTGAAACTGCGTTAAAATTAATAATAGCTGTTAATGTGTTTAAATTATTGTGTCGTTACTGATATCATAGATAAACTGAAACTGCATTTTAAATTGTATTGTATATATATATATATTTTTTTTATAAATATAACAACGCTTTTTTTTAAAACAATTTTTTTTTATAAAGATACATATAAATATAAGATATATAAATATTCGTATTTTTAAAAATACAGTATTGTTAAAAGTGTGAATACTAAACGCGAGTCAGTTCTGTGGTGTAGTATTCTGTGTTCTGCGCATGTGCGTTGTCACTTCCGCGTTCCTCACGTAGCAACAGCAGCAGAGCCAAAATGGCGACCGGTGGAGATCCTGCGTGACACCGAACCGAGTCACAGCACCGAAACCCACGGTCCCCGGACACCGGCATCAGCGTCATGGCCTCCGCTCACGGGCGGCTGAGTCAGCACGTGCTCGCAGTGCTGGATGTGGTTCTGCGGGTCCCGAGCATCTTTATAATCGACGCCATATTCAACTCGTACTCCGAGCCCGGTACCGGATGGACCGGAACCGCCGGGAGAGCGTTAATCCGCGCGCTGGGTGAGTCCGGGCTCTCCGCTGTGATCCGGGCCGTTAATACTCGTGTGTACAGACAGATAATGAGCTTATATCGGCGAGGCGGGCCTGAACACAGAACCGAGCGGAACCGAGTCTGCTCTTCAGTCACGCTTTGATCTCCGTGTGTTTATGAGAACTGTCACACACAGATAACATCTCAGCAGAACTACTTTACTATTTAGAGCGAACATGTCAACTCCAGCTTGAAATACAGAAAGTGCAGTGAAATAAGCGCGTGTGTATTCTAGATGTTTTCTGAAAGATACTGAAGCAGTGGAATTAAACATTGCATAATGTGATTGCAACTCTTTATCAAAATTCGAAATCGTCTCGCAATTCTGTTTTTTATTACCACTAAAGAATAAAAAATGTAAAAAGGTCATTGCAAATTTTCATCCCACAATTCATAGTTTTCTTTTAAGTATATATCTCGCAATCTTGACATTTTTTCTGAATTCTGTTCATAGCGCAACTTTGAACTATTTTTGTTGCCACCACAGCAAAAACTAAAATGTAAACGTAATTGCGACTTTCTGTGCCACACTTCGTAGTTTTTCTCACAATTCTAAATTTACGTCTCGCAATTCAGATTCTTTCTTTTCACCACGTGAATGTAATAATTAAAAAGGTAATTGCGACTTTTTATCCCACACTTTCTACTTTTCTCGCAATTCCATGTTTAAAGATAAAAGCTAATTCAAAATATTAATAAAAAGTTTAGTAGTATATAAATGTTACTAAAAAGTGGCAGTAAAAGCGTGATCACATAAGCGGAATTTCGTAGGAAAAGGTTATTTGTTATAAATAGTTTATCAATGAGCACAGTTTTTAAACTAAGCTTTATATTGTTAAACGTGGCGAACCTGCATGCGGAGAGTTCCTACTGGAATAACAGCATTTTACCAAAAAGTAACAATATTTCCTGCTGCATTGAGTCTGTTGCGTCATGCATGCTGCTGCATTGTTGCGATGCGGTGCTGATTTTCTTCCTCTGGTTTTGCAGGTGTTCTGGTTTCCAGCGTGGTTCTGGTGCTTTCCCAGAAGTCCCTGTTCAAGTTCTACACTCTGTTCGTGGCCGTCCTGCTGGGCGCAGCTTCGGTCCTCATCAACTACTACGGCACATCTCACATCGACTTCTACAGCGCGTATAACCGAGCGGCGCTGGGCTTCGGGCTGCTGCCGCGCAGCGGAGCCACACTCTGGCTGGGCCTGGCGCTGCTGCAGCTGCTGCTGGGACTGGGCTACGTGGCGCTGCTGAACGTGCAGTCGCTCTGTGCCGCGCTGCTGGTGCTGGACATCATGGCCCCGCTGTGGGGGCTGATGCTGGAGCTCCCGGCGCACGTGCGTCAGGCGCTAGCGCTAGCATCGGGGGCGATTCTCGCAGCACACGCAGCCGTTAATCTGCTGTGGAAGCTCAAGTGGTTCTACTACTCGTGCCGCTATGTCTATCTACTCCTGCGCCACATGTACCGCATCTACGGCCTGCAGCTGCTGCTGGAGGACACCTGGAAGCGCATACGCTTCCCCGACATCCTGCGCGTCTTCTGGCTAACGCGCATGACCGCGCAAGCAGTCATCCTAGTGTACGTAGTGCGTGTGGTTCGCTCGGAAAGCGGCCTGCAGCTCGGCTGGGACTTGTTTTGGGATTTGACCAGCAACTTGATCATCAGCGGCTGCGATTCGACGCTCACCGTGTTGGGAATGAGCGCCGTTATCTCGTCGCTCGCGCATTACTTGGGACTTAGCATCTTAGCATTCATCGGCTCAACCGAGGAGGAGGATAAGCGGCTGGGGTTTGTTGCACCCGTGCTGTTCTTCATCCTAGCTTTGCAGACGGGACTAAGCGGACTGGAACCTGAGGAGCGACTGATCCGGCTTAGCCGGAATATGTGCCTTCTGCTAACCGCGATTCTGCATTTCATCCACGGCATGACGGATCCGGTGCTCATGTCGCTAAGCGCCTCGCACGTCTCCTCAGTGCGCAGGCATGTTCCCGTCCTGCTGGTGTCTCTAGCCCTGTTCGCGCTGCCCATCCTGCTCAGTTACGTGCTGTGGCATCACTACGTGCTAAACACGTGGCTCTTCGCCGTCACCGCGTTCTGCGTGGAGCTCTGTCTCAAAGTCCTCGTCTCGCTCACCGTCTACGCGCTGTTCATGATCGACGGCTTCTACAACGTGCTCTGGGAGAAACTGGACGACTACGTCTACTACGTGCGCTCCACTGGCAACATCGTCGAGTTCGTCTTCGGCGTGATCATGTTCGGAAATGGCGCGTATACGATGATGTTCGAGTCGGGAAGTAAAATCCGCGCGTGCATGATGTGTCTGCACGCGTATTTCAACATCTACCTGCAGGCGAAGAACGGCTGGAAGACGTTTATCAACCGCCGCACCGCCGTCAAGAAGATCAACTCGCTCCCGGAGGTCAAAGGCGCGCAGCTGCGGGAGATCGAGGACGTTTGTGCGATCTGCTATCAGGAGTTCACCGCGTCCGCGCGCATTACTCCGTGCCACCACTACTTCCACGCGCTGTGTTTGCGCAAGTGGCTGTACATTCAAGACACGTGTCCCATGTGCCACCAGCGCGTCTACATCGAGGACGACGGAAACGAGCACGCTACGTTCTCCAACAACAACGGCTATGCCGCACAGGGACAGGAGAGGGCGGAGTTTGAGGAGGATGAGGGCGGGGCCAATGCAGACATGGCCGTCGGAGGGGCGGAGCCTGAAAACGAGCTTCTGGAGGACAATGACAGCATCGAGTACGACGAGGAGGAGTGGGGGACGCATCCGGGCGCGACGCTAGTCGAGGAAGAGTACATTAACGACGACACGGACTCCAACTGAAGCAGCGCAGATATTTAAATAACAAAAAAAAAACGATTCGCGTGATCAGGGACGTTATGCTTTTTAATTTTTTTTGTGTTTATATAAAAGGGCTGATCTTGTGTTTTTCCTGATCATGTTTGGCTGAACGATAAAGAGTGACGTGCTACTGTAATCGCAGTATACCTCGATATGATCACTACTGGTCTCTTGAGTGACCTCTATTATAATTGTGTACATTATTGTACATGTAATAAAAGAATGATACACTGACGTTTGACAGTTGTCCACTGGAGAAAGCTGAATCAGCTGTTAATCTCAGTTTGACTGCGATATATTACGCTCTCCGGCAGCATTTTCCACCTCTCCTCAGTATCTGATAGTATCATACGCTGTTGCTTTTTGACCTGCCAGGCACAATTTACAATGCAATTAACACGTTTCACCAAAACAGCATTTGGTTTTTCTGATTTCTGGTGGTGTTGTCGAATGCAGTAACTCCATGATTAGACGTGTGTTTGATTTCAGGTTAAACGGTTGATTTGCCAAGAGGACTGATGTAAATAAATCATCTGCTTTAGTTCTTTTGTAAATAAAATGATTAAGATAAAGTTCTATGTTCGAAGTGATCTGGAACTTTGCACTTGATTATATTTTTTTAACTTCTTTGTTGTGGTTTGTTTCTTCACAGGTTTTTAATGACATAAATTCACTTAAACCTGAACATTTAGATGCATGAGAAGACTGACCGCATGATGCAATTTTAGAATCATTACGTGTCAAATGTCTTTAAAGGGCATGACTAACGCTTATACAGATTCTGTGACTTACTGATATTCAGCTGCTGTTAAAATTAATGATGACATATTCATGTTAATATACAATTTAAAATCACACGCTGATCTTTCATAATTCTGTTCACTCATCAGTTTTCTACAGAAGCCCATTTCAGCCACTTGAGAAAAAAAAATGCTTTGGAAAATCTAAATTATGATTTTAAGGTAATTATTGCAAGATTAAAAGTTGAAATGAAGACTTTAAAGTTATGACAAGAATAAAGTGAAGTCTTTTTAATCTTGACTTTATTCTCGTAATTTAGAATAATTTTGGCATTCTCAAAATATTAAAAAGTTTAGTATAAGACTATTCTATTGGTACAAGTTTGTTCTTGTAAATTCGACTCAGAATATTCACAAAATGTGTTGACTGTTCTTTTAAGATATTTTTTAAGTCATAATTTTCACTTTTATCTAACAATATGTATTTTTAGGTCATAATTTAGATTTTTAAATTCAATTTCATGTCAATTTGGTATGACATAATTTGACTTTTTTAACTCAGAATTTTGACTTCTCACAACTATGCTTTTTCTGTCATCATTTCGACTTTTAAAGACATAATTAGCATTTTTCATCTCATATCTATGACCTTCCAAAGCATGTTTTGTTTTGTATTACGTGGCTGAAACGGGCTTCCGTAGGTTTCTGAATCCAGCCTCGTCATCGACTACATTTCCCATGACGCATCTGCCGCTTGGGACTACATTTCCCATCATGCAACGTGACCGCGATTCAGAGCGTATGGAAAGTCTCACGCGTTTTTAAACACAACCGTAGCGTCTAAAACATCGCGTGAGAGGAATCCCGTGCGTTTCTTACGATAGGAATGGAAAGGCAAGTGCGCGCGGATCGGGTTACTGTGGTCCGGACACAAGTAAGTTCAGTTATCACACCCCATACACACCCACCGGAGCGTGTTTTCACGCTGTAGAGTCGCGCGTGCCTCGTTCATGTGTAACAGGGCGTGTTCTGGTTTCCAGTGAGTTCCTGCGCTGCGATGATCCGGCTGGCTGTGGTGCGCTCGCTCGTGGCCCGTCACGCGCCGGGTCCGGGTCACCTGCACGCCCGGTTCCTCGGGACACACCGACGCAAGATCAACCCGGAGCAGCTGGAGCTCCCGAACCAGGCGCGCGAGTTCGTGTACAGCCTGAGCCCGGCGAACCGGAGCTGCTTACTGAAGGAGCTGCAGAGCTTCGAGTCCAAGAGCGAAGGTAACTCTGCTGGTGTTCTGGACATGAATGGTCTGGTCTCCCGACAGAAACCAGATTAACCAGGCTGGGAGACCAGATAACCACCATTCTCGATTCCGTCACTGTACCATGGTAATACCACATGTGTAGGTGTGTGAGCGTGTTTATAATGCACACATATATGCATAAATATAATGTATTTCATGCTGCGGTATACCGTGTATTATCGCGATATCGGGAAAGTGTTAAAATTTTGCATTTAAATACAATAAAGCAATGCACAACAACGTATAAAGTAAACAAATGTTTCAAACAGGTTAAAGTGCAAAAGAGTAATGAACACTAGGTAGCACTTTACATTAATTTCTCATTAGCTTGCCTTAGTTAAAACTTTAACTATGAGCAACAGCTGCATTCGTTTACAGAAGTTATTTTTTGTTAAAGAATACAGCTGTTAGCTCTGGTTCAAGTTACAACTTTTGATTTTAACAACGTGTTATTAAAGGTTTAAATGAACTGAGATTAGTGAATGCTTTAGAAGAATTATTTATTGGCAAATGTTACACAATGGAGCCTTTATTTACGCACTGTCTCTTGTTCTATGTAATAATAGCAGTGTTTATTCGGCTCTGTTCAGGAAGCTGCTGTTGCTATGGTGACGTGAGTCATGTGACTCGTGTGTGTCTGACCTTCCCTCATGCACTCATCAGTTTCCACTCGGTGTGTGATTCGGATCCTGTTCTTCTTCTTCTTCTGTGTTCAGTGTAAACTCGACTCATGCGTGTCTGCTGTATCTCATCAGTGCACTGATCTGCTGATTCACTCGCTGCGGTTCACTTCCTGTACACTAGGGAAGTGTGTATATTTAGTCTCAGACCAGAGCTGAATGTGTGCAAGATTGTAAGGTCAGAGGTGAGGGTGTGACCTCTGTGAACTATTTGAGCTCATCTGGAGCTCTGGATGTGTGACTGTAGGTTTATCGTAGTCTAACATTTACATGAGTTTCTGTAAAGCTGCTTTGAAAGCATTCAGAAGACATTCACATACATATGAATGAAGAGGGGAAAAAATAAACAATAGTAATAATTGATAAAGGAAATAAAAAAAAAAAAAGCAATTTGATAAATTCTAAATTGTATTTATTTTACAAATTATTATGCATTTATTTTAATATTATTAATAGATACTCACATTTTATTTATATTTATGTATATTTACTATTTAAAATAAATTATATATTTTTATTAAGTGTTTTATTTTGATTGTATAAATAAATCATTAAACACTTAAACTCGGCAACAGATATTTTGTAAAATAAAAAAAGTATTAATTTTAATTTGTTAATCTAAATAAATTAGAAATCTTATAGTTAATACATATATTATTTTAAGTAAAATAAGTAATATATATATATATTTATATATATATATATATACCAATTGATCAATGTATAAAAGATCACATGACATGATCACTATTTATATATCTATATTAATATTGATTTATCAATATATAATATAGTATACAAATTATTTTTTTGTTTTTATTTCAAATAAAATATTTTTTTGTTTGTAAAAAAAAACTTTTACAATTTATGCAATGTTAAATTTATTATAAATTTAGTAAAGTAAAACAAGAAAGATTTTACTAGAAAAGATTGAAAATTTCATGTTTAAAAAAAAACTATAATTTTAACTGCTGTATTTTTGTGTTTGCTTGGTTTTTATTTTGTGTTTATGTAACTCTTGTATTATCCCACCTTAGTTTTTGCCATGAAGATGCTGACATGCCAATAAAATTAAATAACTATTACTTAAGGTAAAAAGAATAAGTAAAACAGAAGTAAAACTCATTCTTACTTGTTTTTATTGTAGTTAATGAAAATGTTTTCTCTCTGCTAGTTTGTGTCTTTTATATTAGTGTAGAGTATAACTGAAGCTGATCTGATGTGTGTGCTTTCAGACTCGGAGGAATCGTCTCCGCTGACGTCAGCGCAGCTCAGATACAGTGAGTTCACGTCTCTCAGCTCGTTTCAGCTCATTCAGTGATCTTTCTCTCAGCTCTGGGTCTTCTGCTTTCTAGTTCTCCTGCACAACGCCATTCCCTTCATCGGCTTCGGCTTCCTGGATAACGCCATCATGATCGCCGCCGTGAGTCACGTCACATCAGCACACACAGCTGTCAGCACTAGAATATAGAGTTCTGCAGTCAAAGACCGGAAGGATTTAAAACACAACGCCACATTTGAGAGCTTAAAGATTTATATTTGTATCTGTTTATCATTAAAAAAATTGTGACTTTTATCTCACAATTCAGACTTTTTTCCTGCAATTGTGAGTTATAAAGTCAGAATTGAGGGAAAAAAAGTTAGAATTGCGGAAAAAAGTCAGAATTTAGAGGGAAAAAGTCAGAATAGCAAGAAAAAAAGTCAAAATTGCGAGGAAAAAAGTCTGAATTGCGAGGAAAAAAAGTCAAAATTGCAAGGAAATTGAGAGAAAAAATGTGTGAATTGGTCAGAATTGGGAGAGGAAAAAAGTCAGAATTGCGAGGAAAAAAGTCAGAATTGCGAGAAAAAAGTCAGAATTGCGAGAAAATTCAATTACGAGGAAAAAAGTCAGAATTTTGAGAGAAAAAAGTCAGAATTGCGAGAAAATTCAACTACGAGGAAAAAAGTGAGAAATTGCGAGGGAAAAAAAAAGTCAGAATTGCGAGAAAAAAAATTACGAGGAAAAAAGTCAGAATTGCGAGGAAAAAAAAAAGTCAGAATTGCGAGGGAATTTCAAGTCAGGAATTGCAAGAAAATTCAATTTACGAGGAAAAAAAGTCAGAATTGCGAGGAAAAAAAAAAAAAAGTCAGAAAAAAAATCAGAATTGCGAGAAAATTCAATTACGAGGAAAAAAAATGGGATGGGAGAAAAAAGTCTGAATTGAGTCAGAATTGCGAGAAAATTCAATTATGAGGAAAAAAGTCAATTGCAAGAAAAAAGTCAAAATTGTGAGGAAAAAAAGTCAGAATTGCGAGGAAAAAAGTCAAAATTACGAGAAAAAAATTCCGAATTGCGAGGAAAAAAAGTCAGAATTGCGAGAAAAAAGTCTGAATTGCGAGGAAAAAAAGTCAGAATTGCGAGAGGAAAAAAAAGTCAGAATTGCGAGATTCCCAACTACGAGGAAAAAAAAGTCAGAATTGCGAGGAAAAAAAAAGTCGAGAAATGCGAGAGGAAAAAAGTCAGAATTGCGAGAGGAAAAAAAAAAAAGTCAGAATTGCGAGAGGAAAAAAGTCAATTGCGAGAAAAAAAGTTAAAATTGCGAGGAAAAAGTTCGAATTGCGAGGAAAAAAGTCAGAATTGGGAGAGAAAAAAAGTCAGAATTGCGAGAAAAAAAAAGTTTGAATTGCGAGAAAAGTCAAAAATTGCGAGGAAAAAAAAAGTTAGAATTGCGAAAAAAACAAAAAAAAAAAGTCAGAATTGCGAGAGAAAAAAGTCAGAATTGCGAGAAAAAAGTTAGAATTGTGAGAAAAAAGTCTGAATTGCGAATAAAGTCAATTGCGGGGAAAAAAGTCAGAATTGCGAGAGAAAAAATAGATACAGGCCAATATAGAGATATAAACTTGCAATTGTGAGTTATAAAGTCCAATTCCGAAAAAAAAAAAAAAAAAATATTCTCAGAATTTCGAGTTTATATCACACAATTCTGAAGAATTGTGAGATGAAGAGTCGCAATTACCTTTTTTTAAAAAAATTGATTCAGTGATGGAAACGGGTTCCAGAGTTCGGGGCTTGCACACAAACCACACTGCAATCATTTTCCAAAATGTAATTTTTGTGGAAATATTAAGAAGTGTGTAGACTATGACGGTAAAAAAGTGCAGGGAAAATAGTGAGTTTTTTGATTTGAATGTTGGAAGGTGTAATGTTAATATTCATATTTGTTGTTGATTTATTTGTTATTTATTTGATGTGTAAAGCTGAATCTCTCGATTTGCTTTGACTTTTTATACTCGTTTCGCGCTATTCTTGTAGTAAACTCAATTGTGCATGCAGATGCGAGAGAGCAGATCCAGGGGGCGGGGCTGGGGTGCGAATGAAGCCATTTTATTGGTCAATGCCTGACCAATGAACAACGCCTGCCAGAGCGACTAGCCGTGTGAAAAGAAAGATTCTTATACATTATCAGTTATTTGTAAAATGCTGAAGTTAGCCTAATTAGCTTTTACAGAATTTTAGGCCACTACATTCATCGTAGCATTCAAGTGTTATCTGGTGGACAAATAATGCATCATCTTTCATATGTTTATTCTATATATTGCAGAGTAACATGGCTGTAATATGTCGAACCACTTTATATAATGACCATTAAGGCATAATTAAAAATGAAACAGGATAAAAATTGATGCAACATTCCAATAATATGAGTGTATTATAGTAAACACACAGTACAGGCCAGTGCAACTTTTTTCTCATTTACAGTATGTCTGTGCCAGAACAGTAGTATTAATACTTTTCACATTTATTTTATTTTAAACTAATTTAAAACAGGCCCAGGAAGTGTTGATGTAGACCATCTGTTTATAAAGAGTCAAGTTGTTGTCTGTGTGTGAATCCAGAGATTCAGCTGTGAGTTTGAGACAGTGTTGGAGGGCAAGTAGAAATCTGAACCACTGGCCCAAACGGACCACAGGAAAAAATCCTTCACGTTGAGCCCTGCAGTCATTTTCTTGTACTTGGATGTTGGTTTTATTCAAAGGCTCTTTGTGTTCGTCTCTGATGATGTATATGGTGTTGTTTTTTAAGGGCACTCAGATTGAACTGTCCATCGGATTGACGCTCGGAATATCCACCATGGCAGGTATACACACATAAGGATATTTGTGCACACACACACACACTCTAACACTCACTCTCACACACGGCACGCACACAACTCACACACACACACACTCTCACACACACTCTCACACACACTCACTCTCACACTCCACTCATGCACTCTCACTCACACACACTCACTCTCACTCTCTCACACACACTCTCACACACACTCACTCTCACACTCACTCTCACACTAACAAACACACACACACTCACTCACACACTCACTCTCACACACAAACACGCACACACACAAACACACACACACACTCACTAGTCAGAACAGGTTTTGTGTTTTATTCTGGTGATTTTATGTGGGTGAATCTCATGAAACCAACATGTTTAGTTCACATTTCATACCAAATCAGAAGACAAAAAGTTCTTTTTAACAACTTTTTTTTGGAAATTAAGGTTTTTGGGATTTATGGTCACACACACACACACACACACACACATATACATACATATATATATATATAAATATATATATATAAATTCATGATAATTAAAGCACATTAAGCCAGTTGAAGGATTCCTGATGTACTCTATGTATTTTATTTTTACATTATATATTTAAGTTATTTTTATTATTTATTTTACATCAAATATCTAGTGTTTATAGTTGTATTTCATGCTGAATATAATTTCCTGTGATCTGGACTGAGATCCGGTAGTGTGGTGTTTGACTGTGTTTCAGCGGCGGCGCTGGGGAACCTGGTGTCTGATCTGGCTGGACTCGGGTAAGCAGCTTCACTCACAGTGTGTGAGGATCAGCGAGCTGTGTGTTAGTGTTAGTAATGCTGTGTGTCAGTGTTAGTAATGCTGTTAGTAATGCTGTGTGTCAGTGTTAGTAATGCTGTGTGTTAGTGTTAGTAGTGCTGTGTGTCAGTGTCAGTAGTGCTGTGTGTCAGTGTCAGTAGTGCTGTGTGTCAGTGTCAGTAGTGCTGTGTGTCAGTGTCAGTAATGCTGTGTGTCATTGTTAGTAATGCTGTGTGTCAGTGTCAGTAGTGCCGTGTGTCAGTGTTAGTAATGCCGTGTGTCAGTGTTAGTAATGCTGTGTGTCAGTGTTAGTAATGCTGTGTGTCAGTGTCAGTAGTGCTGTGTGTCAGTGTTAGTAATGTTGTGTGTTAGTGTTAGTAGTGCTGTTAGTAATGCTGTGTGTCAGTGTTAGTAATGCTGTGTGTTAGTGTTAGTAGTGCTGTGTGTTAGTAATGCTGTGTGTCAGTGTTAGTAATGCTGTGTGTCAGTGTCAGTAGTGCTGTGTGTCAGTGTCAGTAGTGCTGTGTGTCAGTGTTAGTAATGCTGTGTGTCAGTGTTAGTAGTGCTGTGTGTTAGTAATGCTGTGTGTCAGTGTTAGTAATGCTGTGTGTCAGTGTTAGTAATGCTGTGTGTTAGTAATGCTGTGTGTCAGTTAGTAATGCCGTGTGTCAGTGTTAGTAATGCTGTGTGTTAGTAATGCTGTGTGTCTGTCAGTAATGCTGTGTGTCAGTGTTAGTAATGCTGTGTGTTATTAATGCTGTGTGTCAGTGTAGTAATGCTGTGTGTCAGTGTTAGTAATGCTGTGTGTGTGTTAGTAATGCTGTGTGTGTCAGTGTTAGTAATGCCGTGTGTCAGTGTTAGTAATGCTGTGTGTTAGTAATGCTGTGTGTTAGTGTTAGTAGTGCTGTGTGTTAGTAATGCTGTGTGTCAGTGTTAGTAATGCTGTGTGTCAGTGTTAGTAATGCTGTGTGTCAGTGTTAGTAATGCTGCTGTGTGTAGTAAGTGTGTAGTAGTGTTGTGCGTGCTGTGTGTTAGTAGTGCTGTGTGTCAGTGTTAGTAATGCTGTGTGTTAGTAATGCTGTGCGTCAGTGTTAGTAATGCCGTGTGTCAGTGTTAGTAATGCCGTGTGTCAGTGTTAGTAATGCTGTGTGTCAGTGTTAGTAGTGCTGTGTGTCAGTGTTAGTAATGCTGTGTGTTAGTAATGCTGTGTGTCAGTGTTAGTAATGCTGTGTGTTAGTAATGCTGTGTGTCAGTGTTAGTAATGCTGTGTGTTAGTGTTAGTAGTGCTGTGTGTTAGTAGTGCTGTGTGTCAGTGTTAGTAGTGCTGTGTGTCAGTGTTAGTAGTGCTGTGTGTCAGTGTTAGTAATGCTGTGTGTAGTAGTGCTGTGTGTGTGCGTCAGTGTTAGTAATGCGTGTGTGTGTCAGTGTTAGTAGTGCTGTGTGTCAGTGTTAGTAGTGCTGTGTGTCAGTGTTAGTAATGCTGTGTGTTAGTAATGCCGTGCGTCAGTGTTAGTAATGCCGTGTGTCAGTGTTAGTAATGCTGTGTGTGTCCAGTGTCAGTGTTAGTAATGCTGTGTGTCAGTGTTAGTAGTGCTGTGTGTCAGTGTTAGTAATGCTGTGTGTTAGTAATGCTGTGTGTGTCAGTGTTAGTAATGCCGTGTTAGTAATGTGTTAATAATGTGTGTCAGTGTTAGTAATGCTGCTGTGTGTCAGCTGTTAGTAGTGCTGTGTGTGTCAGTGTTAGTAATGCTGTGTGTTAGTAATGCTGTGTGTCAGTGTTAGTAATGTGTGTGTCAGTGTTAGTAATGCTGTGCCTGTGTGTCAGTGTTAGTAATGCTGTGTGTCAGTGTTAGTAATGCTGTGTGTCTGTGTAGTAAGTGCTGTGTGTAGTGTAGTATGCTGTGTGTGTTAGTGTTAGTAGTGCTGTGTGTTAGTAATGCTGTGTGTCAGTGTTAGTAGTGCTGTGTGTCAGTGTTAGTAATGTGTGTGTGTTAGTAATGCTGTGTGTCAGTCAGTGTTAGTAATGCTGTGTGTTAGTGTTAGTAGTGCTGTGTCAGTGTTAGTAATGCTGTGTGTCAGTGTTAGGGCTGCTGTGTGTCAGTGTTAGTAATGCTGTGTGTTGTTAGTAATGTGTGTGTAGTGTTAGTGCAGTCAGTGTAGTAATGGCTAGTGTGTGTGTCAGTGTTAGTAATGCTGTGTGTCAGTGTTAGTAATGTGTTAGTGTGCTGTGTTAGTAAGTGTGTCAGTGTTAGTAATGCTGTGTGTGTGTCAGTGTTAGTGTGCAATGCTAAATGTGTGTGTCAGTGTTAGTAATGCTGTGTGTCAGTGTCAGTAGTGCTGTAGTAGTGCTGTGTGTTAGTAATGCTGTGCGTCAGTGTTAGTAATGCTGTGTGTCAGTGTTAGTAGTGCTGTGTGTTAGTGATGCTGTGCGTCAGTGTTAGTAATGCTGTGTGTGTCAGTGTTAGTAATGCCGTGTGTCAGTGTTAGTAATAATGCTGTGTGTGTCAGTGTTAGTAATGCTGTGTGTCAGTGTTAGTAATTTTGTCAGTGTGTGTCAGTGTTAGTAATGCTGTGTGTCAGAGTGTCAGTAGTGCTGTGTGTCAGTGTTAGTAATGCTGTGTGTGTCAGTGTAGTAAGTGTGTAGTGTTAGTAATGCTGTTGATGTGTGTGTCAGTGTTAGTAATGCTGTGTGTGTCAGTGTTAGTAATGCTGTGTGTGTCAGTGTTAGTAATGCTGTGTGTGTCAGTGTTAGTAATGCTGTGTGTCAGTGTTAGTAATGCTGTGTGTTAGTAATGCTGTGCGTCAGTGTTAGTAATGCTGTGTGTGTCAGTGTTAGTAATGCCGTGTGTCAGTGTTAGTAGTGCTGTGTGTCAGTGTTAGTAGTGCTGTCAGTAATGAGTGTGTGCAGAGTGTCAGTAATGCTGTGTGTCAGTGTTAGTAATGCTGTGTGTGTCAGTGTTAGTAATGCAGTGTGTCAGTGTTAGTAAGCTGTGGTCAGTGTTCAGTGTGCTGTGTGTCAGTGTTAGTAATGCTGTGTGTCAGTGTCAGTGTTAGTAATAATGCTGTGTGTGTGTGTCAGTGTTAGTAATGCTGTGTGTCAGTGTCAGTAATGCTGTGTGTCAGTGTTAGTAATGTGTGTGTGTAGTAATGCTGTGTGTCAGTAGTAGTGTCTGTGTGTGTCAGTGTTAGTAATGCCGTGTGTCAGTGTTAGTAATGCTGTGTGTTAGTAATGCTGTGTGTGTGTAGTAATGCTGTGTGTCCAGTGTTAGTAATGCTGTGTGTCAGTGTTAGTAATGCCTGTGTGTCTGTGTCAGTTAGTAATGCTGTGTGTCAGTGTTAGTAATGCTGTGTGTCAGTGTTAGTAGTGCTGTGTGTCAGTGTTAGTAGTGCTGTGTGTTAGTAATGCTGTGTGTCAGTGTTAGTAGTGCTGTGTGTCAGTGTTAGTAATGCTGTGTGTTAGTGTTAGTAGTGCTGTGTGTTAGTGATGCTGTGCGTCAGTGTTAGTAATGCTGTGTGTTAGTGTTAGTAGTGCTGTGTGTTAGTAATGCTGTGTGTCAGTGTTAGTAGTGCTGTGTGTCAGTGTTAGTAATGCTGTGTGTTAGTAATGCCGTGCGTCAGTGTTAGTAATGCTGTGTGTGTCAGTGTCTAGTAATGCCGTGTGTCAGTGTTAGTAATGTGTGTAGTAATGCCGTGTGTCAGTGTTAGTAATGCTGTGTGTCAGTAGTGCTGTGTGTCAGTGTTAGTGATGCTGTGCGTCAGTGTTAGTAATGCTGTGTGTGTCAGTGTTAGTAATGCCGTGTGTCAGTGTTAGTAATGCCGTGTGTCAGTGTTAGTAATGCTGTGTGTGTCAGTGTTAGTAATGCTGTGTGTGTCAGTGTTAGTAATGTGTGTCCGTGTTGTCAGTGTGTAGTAATGCTGTGTGTCAGTGTTAGTAATGCTGTGTGTCAGTGTTAGTAATGCTGTGTGTCAGTGTTAGTAATGCTGTGTGTCAGTGTTAGTAATGCTGTGTGTTAGTGTTAGTAGTGCTGTGTGTTAGTAGTGCTGTGTGTCAGTGTTAGTAATGCTGTGTGTTAGTAATGCTGTGCGTCAGTGTCAGTAATGCCGTGTGTCAGTGTCAGTAGTGCTGTGTGTCAGTGTCAGTAATGCCGTGTGTCAGTGTCAGTAGTGCTGTGTGTCAGTGTCAGTAGTGCTGTGTGTCAGTGTTAGTAATGCTGTGTGTTAGTAATGCTGTGTGTTAGTAATGCTGTGTGTCAGTTAGTAATGCCGTGTGTCAGTGTCAGTAGTGCCGTGTGTCAGTGTCAGTAGTGCTGTGTGTCAGTAGTGCCGTGTGTCAGTGTCAGTAGTGCTGTGTGTCAGTAGTGCTGTGTGTCAGTGTCAGTAGTTCGTAGTGCCGTGTGTCAGTGTCAGCAGTGCCGTGTGTCAGTAGTGCTGTGTGTCAGTGTTAGTAATGCTGTGTGTCAGTTAGTAATGCCGTGTGTCAGTGTTAGTAATGCTGTGTGTTAGTAATGCTGTGTGTCTGTTAGTAATGCTGTGTGTCAGTTAGTAATGCTGTGTGTCAGTGTTAGTAATGCTGTGTGTTAGTAATGCTGTGTGTCAGTTAGTAATGCTGTGTGTCAGTGTCAGTAGTGCTGTGTGTCAGTAGTGCTGTGTGTCAGTAGTGCTGTGTGTCAGTGTCAGTAGTGCCGTGCGTCAGTGTCAGTAGTGCTGTGTGTCAGTGTTAGTAATGTTGTGTGTCAGTGTTAGTAATGCTGTTAGTAATGCTGTGTGTTAGTGTTAGTAATGCTGTGTGTCAGTGTTAGTAATGCTGTTAGTAATGCTGTGTGTTAGTGTTAGTAATGCTGTGTGTCAGTGTTAGTAATGCTGTGTGTCAGTGTTAGTAATGCTGTGTGTCAGTGTTAGTAATGCTGTGTGTCAGTAGTGCTGTGTGTCAGTGTTAGTAGTGCTGTGTGTCAGTGTTAGTAATGCTGTGTGTTAGTAGTGCTGTGCGTCAGTGTCAGTAGTGCCGTGCGTCAGTGTCAGTAGTGCCGTGCGTCAGTGTCAGTAGTGCCGTGCGTCAGTGTCAGTAGTGCCGTGCGTCAGTGTCAGTAGTGCTGTGCGTCAGTGTCAGTAGTGCCGTGCGTCAGTGTCAGTAGTGCCGTGCGTCAGTGTCAGTAGTGCCGTGCGTCAGTGTTAGTAATGCTGTGTGTAGTTTAGCAGGTTACGTGGAGGCTCTGGCGACGCGCTTCGGGATGCAGATTCCTGATCTCACTCCGAAACAAGTGGATATGTGGCAGACCAGAGTCACTTCACACATGGTGAGACACACGTGTGTGTGTGTTTGTGCGAGTGTGTGAGAGAGAGAGTGTGTGTTTGTTTGTGTGTGAGTATGTGTGTGTGTGTGTGAGAGAGAGAGAGTGTGTGTGTGAGTGAGTGAGAGAGTGTGTTCGTTTGTGTGTGTGTGTGTGTGAGAGAGAGAGAGAGTGTGTTTGTTTGTGTGTGTGTGTGTGAGAGAGAGTGTGTGTGTGTTTGTGTGTGTGTGAGAGAGAGAGAGTCTGTGTGTGTGTGTGTGTGTGTGTGTGTGTGTGTGTGTGTGTGTGTGAGAGAGAGAGTGTGTGTGTGTGTGTATGAGTGAGAGAGAGTCTGTGTGTGTGTGTGTGTGTGTGTGTGTGTGTGTGTGTGAGAGAGAGAGTGTGTGTGTATGAGTGAGAGAGAGTCTGTGTGTGTGTGTGTGTGTAAAAGATGAGTGTGTGTATGAGTATGTGATGAGTTTGCTTGTGAGTGTGTTTTCAGGTTGTTTATCTTGACTGCAGCAGCTTCTTAATCTCCTGTGTGTGTGTGTGTGTGTGTGTGTGTGTTTGTGTGTGTTTAAAAGATGAGTGTGTGTATGAGTATGTGATGAGTTTGCTTGTGAGTGTGTTTTCAGGTTGTTTATCTTGACTGCAGCAGCTTCTTAATCTCCTGTGTGTGTGTGTGTGTGTGTGTGTGTGTGTGTGTGTGTGTCTGTGTCTGTTTTCAGGGTAAAGCCATCGGCATCACTATCGGATGCATTCTGGGAATGTTTCCGTTGCTCTTCTTAAGCGATGATGATGATGATAAAGAGGAGGAGAAAAAGAAGAATGATCCAAACTCAAAATGACAGGCTTTCTGTCTGCATGACAACATTTATATTGAAGTGAAGAAATCAAGCAACAGAACAAATGTTCACACGGTAAACATCATCATCATCAACAGTAGAAGAGAGCAGCTAGTTAATCTAGAGACAGACGTTATGATGAGCATGAGTTGAACACTACTCTACAGGTCTGTTCACAGCCGGAGCCATAACTCCAACCACAGTTTATAATCACTCCACACTACGATGATAACCACAGCAGCACAGAGCAACGACAGCCATCAGAGTCCATCCCACTTAAAGTCAAGTCACACTTAGCACTTTATACAGTACAGACGGATTAAAACAGGAAAATCATGTTAATGACTCACAGCTCAGTATTCAGATCCATTCTGTTCTCATCTGATCTGATCGTGTCCGTGCTGTTTAAGAATATTAATAGTCTCATGAACTGGAATACTGTTGTAGTTATTATTCTCGGTGTGAACGGGCCTCTCTTTTCCTTTCTGTTGTTTGATTCCTGTGCCTTTAGATTTTAGCAGCATGTTTTCTGCGGAAGCGTTTAGTGAAGAATGAAGTTTAGTTTGAAGAGAATAACTCACATCTGCCGAACGTGGCAGGGTTTAAGAACATTTACTGGAGATTTTGCAACATCGTGAAACTAAATATATCACATATCAGTATGATTTCAACTGGAGTTAGATTTATTCTGAACAGCACAAGCCTTTTTACTCTCGTACACGAGTATGTGACGTTCTGCATTCCCATCATGCATCAGAGACGTGAACTAAACCTCGCTGAGCCGCTGGGTCTCGTGGGTTTCCTCAACCAAACACAGTTCGTCGTGAAGTTTGTGTTTTTAATTTACTTAAATTACGTTTTCACAAATTAAGGCCTAAAAGGTTTTTAAATCTGAGCTGAAAGTCTTCGATTCGTGACATTAGATGTTGCATGCATTATCTAAATCAAGTAAGTATCTAAATCATCCACATTTACTGGAGATGCTAAATGAGTTTCCCAGAAACTGAACAAAATTAACTGAGTTTATGAATAAAACAAGAACAAATATCTGTTAATGCGAGGTGAAACCTCCCCCTTTGAATCAATGGAGTTTTTCTGACTCCTCTGGCAGATATTTGTTCTCGTTTTAATTATAAACTCACTTCATTTTGATCCGTTTCTCAGAAAACGAGACGTCTTATTTGCTTCTCCACTAAATGCATCTTGATTTTAATAATCTTTAGACATTTGCACTGGAAAACAAGACGGAAATACTGAGCAAGAGCATCAGAAGGTTCAGTTAGAGTTATTTAGTTGCACTATTTATTTGTTAAAATAATTAAAAAGTAACAGAGATCTGTTGGAAGTTGTATTTTCAAACTTTGGAGTTATCAATGCAAGACATTTACATTTAGAGACTATATTGATGCATCGAGTTCGCTTCAATTTATTCCTTAAATTTTCTTTACTTCGTCTCACAAAGTCTGATTTATCCACATAAAACCTGCTAAAATGCATCACTCAGATATTTTAAATACATATTTTATTTTTATTTAAATTGAATGATTGACAGGGTCATATATGAATGTGTCTGAGTGAAGGCAAAAAAAAATAATAAAATAAAATATAAAAATTAATTACTTGAAATAAAATAAACATTAACTTTAAAATTAAACACAAAAATGTATACTTTATTTAAAAAAAAATAATAAAATGACTAAAATGCACAACAAACTTTAACTGAAATAAAATGTAAAATAATAATAATTTCGTTTAAAGTGCTATAATAATTATAATAAAAAATTAAAACGAAATAAAAACAAATAATGAAAGATACACAATTCTAAAACTTTAACTGAAATTAAAATGAAAACAGAAAATATAAAAATGAAATCTAATTCAAAATATTAACCAAAACTGTACATATAAAATAAGGCAGATGCTGTAGAAACCCACGATTCCTCGAGGTTCAGACGCGTTTCTGATGAACTCAGATGAGTTTCACGTCTGAACAGAAATACCTCTGCAGTGATGTTTTAGTAGTTTAATGATCAAATGATTTCTGGGTAATATATCAAGTGTGTTAGTGTATACTTATTATTGGACACTATGCATTCTAATCATGAATATGTAATTATTGCACAGCTGTCTCTGGGTAGTGGACATGTAGTCTATTTTACAGTATTTTGCAGATTCTATGATTATTTTTGTGAGACCACATGGAATATTTGTACTTTTATAACTTCATTTGTCGCTCCTCAGAACTACTGAAGTGAACCGTACGAGTTCAAGCACACGGAGTATCAGTTTTGTTCAAAGATGCTGTAAATGTCATGTTGTGTTGCTTTAATTTGAATGAACTCATATTTGTTGATCTGGATCCAGATTCCATTCACATCAAGTATTTCACAGAGAACTGTTCAAATGAATTATAGGTAACACTTCACAATAACGTTAACTAACAAGCATTTAATAATCTTAGCTAATGTTAAGAGTTTAATAATGTATTAGATGTTGAAATTAACATTATTTAGCTGACACGAACAGCAACAAAATTATAACTCATTATTAGTTAATTTTAGTTCTTGCGTTAACTAATCAGACCTTATTGTAAAGTGTTACCAAATTATAAATGAAATAAACATCTCCTGAAGTTTTCACACTGCAACTGGTTTTAATAAAATGCTTTTATTGACAATATAAAAATCACACTGCATTGTTTTGGTTATGTACAGTCTAATTGTGTTCAGCATCTAACACACAATTCAGTCTGAACGGGTGAGTTAAGGAGGGTTAACCAGTCCGTGTGCGTAAATAAACACATTAAACAGCTAAACACCTCTGGAATTCACACTTGATTTTTGATTTTTAAACAGTGCTTCTAGAATATATTCAGATCTGCTACATATGTGGAAGTTTAGTAGATAAACGAACACTGATCTCTCCGCCTAGACTCTTAAAAATAAAGCTTCTTTGTTTGCTCCAAACGTTCCATGAAGAACCTTCAGCATCCACGGAAACACTAACGGTTCTTTATAGTGGAGAAATCTTCAAATACATGATTCTTAGAAGAACTGAGCACTGGAAGGTTCTTTGGGACAATGGTTCTTCAATGGTAATACCATTTTGAAACCTTTATTTTTACGTTTTAAAGGTTTTAATAGTGAAAAAAGTGTATTTAGATGATTCAAAGGTTCTTCACACTAAGAAGAAACACTTCACTGAAAGGTTCTTTGGGGAACCAAAACTGGTTCTTTGATGGAATTCAATGCAAGAACCTTCTTTGGGAACCTTTATTTTTAAACCGTGTATTTGCTCATCCTGTAGTCAATTAGTAGAGCGTGAACTCCAATAATGTCCTCTCTGTTCTCAACAAATGTCTCTCTACACTCTTAAAAATAAAGGTGTTTTATTGGCCCCAAAGGTTCCATGGTTTTTACTGGCGTCGATGGTCCCAAGAAGAACATCCATGAAACCTTTCCATTAGACAAGAGGTACCTAGATTATTAAAATGTTGTTCACACAAAGGAACTGAAACATTCTTTGGGAAACCAAAAATGGTTCTTCAATGGAATTCAGTGGAACTTTTGCTTTTAAAGAGTGTATTTCCTTGTCCTGTATTTAAATAAGTAGATAAACGAACACTGATCTCCAATGATTCCTTTGATCGCAGCAAATATCTGTCTGTCCTACTGGCGCCAATGGTTCCATTAAGAACCTTCAACATCCATAGAACCACTAAACCATATAGTGGAGACAGTTCTTTAGATTATTCAGATGTTCTTCACACTAAAACAAAACGGTTATTTTAAGAAATGATCACTGACAGGTTCTGTCAGAAACCTTTACTTTTATGAGTGTGAGATCTCTTGAAAATAAAGGTTCTTTACTGGCATTGATGGTTCTGTAAAGAACCTTAAACATCCATGGAACCTTCCAAATGCACAAGTGGTTCTTCGCACTAAGAAAAAAAGAACTGTTGACTGAAAGGAATATCATTCCTTTGGCATTCAAGTTTAAGAGTGTATTTCCTCGTCCTGTACTGAATAATCATCCTGTTCCACCTTCACTTGTCCAGGTGCATCTGCGTCCTCATTCTGACAGCCAGACGTCGTCGTCGTTGTTCCCTGGCAGCGAGCCTGATGCTTGAGGAAACTGTCTCTCCAGACGATCTTCTTGCCGCAGAGCGCGCACTCGTAGGGACGCAGGCCTCCGTGTGTCTTGACGTGTTTGGTCAGGTGGTGCTTCATCTTGAAGCTCTTGGAGCAGACGGGGCAGGCGAACGGACGCAGGTTCAGGTGCTGCATCTTCACGTGGCGGTCGCGCATGCTCTTCAGCGTGTACGCTTTGCCGCAGTGACAGAAGTGGACTTTGGGCGCCGCAGAGAGAGGAGAGCACGGGGAGGACGAGGACGACTGCGAGACCCAGGAGAGCTCGGACGGTCCCGGAGCCAACTGGTCGGACGTCGGCGGTGGCAAAGGACGCTGGGAAATCTGCCCGGTGGCTTTCTCAATCTCGTCGTAGGTTTCGAACGCGGCGTCCGTTTCGTCCTCCTCGTCTTCGTCCAGCAGCCTGGCGTCTGACAAAGTCCACTGGTTCCACAGTCCGTCCGTCTCGCCGCTCTCGCTCTCTCTGAGACGTCCGTCCGACTCGACGGCTCCTGAGAGAAGACAAGAGCAGACAACAAGTCAAAAACACGTTGGCTCTCCACGTTTCCCCCTGGTGGACGGGCGCTAAACTGCAGTGATGAAGAAGCTCCACTCACCGGCCTGGTGTTCCTCACACTTCACCCTCACTTTGTCCTCATCCAGCGGCTCTCCGACTCCTTCGTCTGCTTCCATCCTCCGCTGCTCCTCGTCTTCCTTCGCTCCTCGGAGGCGAGCGCGGATTCGGTGCCTCGCGAAGTCTGAAGTTTCGATGGACGGCAAAGGTGCGACGGGGAATGTGTGGAAACCTTCGTCTACCGTATTCGGGTTGCATTCGGGCTCGGTTCGGACGGGGAACGTCAGGCTGCTTCTGCTCCACCGGCTCTGAGTCGGACGCCTCCATGTGGCCAGAGGCGGAAGTGCGCTTTGCGGTCGTTTTTCCAGAGTTTGTTCGCCCGCCGCTCGCTCCCCATCTTCCGGATCAGCGAAGCAGCAGTCGGAGCTGCTGGGCGACTGGTGACTGGAGGACGTCGCCCCGCCGGGGCTGACCTGAACCAAAGGTCGTGACCTCTTCAGGATGTCCGTGCACTTGTCCACGATGTGCCACATCTGCAGGAAGCTGGCCACCGTGACGTAGTTGATGATGTCGTCGCGCACGATGCTGAGCTGACCCGTGTAGGCCGAGTTTAACACGTTTTCAAAGGCCAGAGGGTCCATGACGGAGGGAAGAGACACCGTGGTGACGTTCTTCAGCAGAACCTAGCAACAGAACCTCAGTGTTCAGAGCCGCTCCAGTTCAACTAACAGACATCACTATACTTCCCCAGATGAGTAATCACAGTTCAAGAAGACACGTTTGTATTTCAAGTTTTCTGAAAGGTTATGTTTAAATATGCAAATAAAGTGTCATCTAATTAAACAGGTTCTAATTTGCATACATAATTTGCATACATTTGCAGAACAGAAATCTAAACATTGGTTCAAAATTCTTGTTTGATTACATTGACGTATTAGAGTTAAAGATTTCTCTTTTTATCATAAATCAGAAAATACTGTCAACAGACAGAAAACAAACACATTTTCACCATGTTTTTAGGAGTAAAATGTTGTATAAATCAGTGTGAAAGATAAACGAATGTATTCTGACACCTTATGTATTTAGGGATGTAGTGAGGATTTTGAATTTTAAGTTTTGTGTATTTTAGTTTTTGGTCTGAAATCTAGAGATAAAGTGCAATAAAATAAACACTTAAATGTATTTTGGATGTTTTCTTTCCATTAGTCTGAAAGAAGACATGTTATGGAGAAAACAATGGTTTTGCCATTTAAAATAAAGTTAAGAATATTCTGTATTCTCGAGAACATTTCTTGTCTTTCTTAAGATTGTTCTCAAGACAAAAATTAATAAGAGTTTGAATTCCTGATAATGTTACAACAATTGTAAATACCTTCAACTTCGGAAAACTCCCAACCTCAAATCCCCAAAGGTAAGATGTTTGATCAGTTTATTGTGTTGTTTCAAATATTAAGCATTACAACACTAGCAATATATAACTATTACCAGGGAAGTACACACATTTTCATTCAACTGTAGATAATCTAAACAGTGATCTGTTGTGATGAAGCATGATGTGACCTTTTGCTGAATTTCAGGAATATAGGAACAACTCGACACGAAAACGAGTCGCTTTTTAATCATATTTCAACAGTTTTGGTTCATATGAGTAGCGCAGATACACAACAAAACAACATTAAAAACCGTTTTTTGGCGGGGTTCCCTTGGTAAATAATCATATCGGTGTAAAGAGGTTAGGGGAACGTTAAAACAACGTTCTATTTCCGTTCAGAAAACTTTCCCGGCTAACAAAAAACAAACTAACGTTCTGGGAACCAAAAATTGTGAGCTGGGCAATGCGGGAGGGCATAAGCTGTCAATCAAATTCAAAAACCAAACCGTTAAAATTTAACCGCCAAAACCAAACGGTCATAAATATGCAAATGAGGCCATTCACACTGGCTTCACATATGAAGAGTGTGAAATCAGTGTGAGATCGGTTCCACACTCACCTGGTCGTGGAAATACGGAGATGAGGCTGCCAGCACGCACCGGTGCGCGCGGAACACCTGACCCTGCACCTGGATGGACAGGTCACACAGCTGACCCTCCTCGCGCTGCCGGTTCAGATTCTCCAGGACCGACGCGCGCGCGCTGGGGAAACACACCTGCAGCACCGGGCCTGGCGGAGCGCTGCGGCCCACGATCTGCTCCATCCTGCCGGGGAGAGAAACACCCGCCACCGCGGAGGAGATGAGAACCAGAGCCCAGCGCGGGTAAGTGATCACAGCAGAAACGGTTCGCTCTATATGTGTTATGATATTATCATATAAAGCGCGTTTCCTCCGCCGTTTCTCGGGTTGAGGCCCGCAGATCAGATCAGATCCGCTCGACCGGATCGAACTAGCATCTCATAACCGGCTGTAATAACACATCGACAGCTTATGAGCGCTTATAAACACGTCTGAGCGCAGATGATCGCGTGTGTTTACATCAACATGTGGCAGAGACCCCACCTCAGCGCTCGGTTCAATACCGACATGCATCCGATGTGCAAATCACGCTCTGATCCGTCTTACGATATAAAATATGAGCGTGTTTTTGATCTCACCTGCGGTCACTGCGATGGAGCTCTGCGGAACAGAAGTAGAGACACGCCCCTTCCTGAAGTCCCGCCCCTCATATCATATACAGGATAGTGTATGTGTAATTATAGCGTTCACATAAATGTTATCAAAATTGCGGGGCGCACCCGCCTGTTTTATTATAGAATAGAATAGAATAGAATAGAATAGAATAGAATAGAATAGAATAGAATAGAATAGAAGGTGTCACCGCTGCTGCTGTGAGCGGATGGTCGGGGTCATGAATATTAATTAGGTTACGCCACAATCCTCTACCAGGAACTTTGTGCGTGCGTCATTAATATTCATGAGTGGACTCGCGCAGTAACGCGGTGCGCGTGCGCCGCTAGCTGTCTGGAAATCTTTAAAACATCCCGCGTTATAGAATCAAATTAAATTGCAAGTTTTTGTGTTTTAGAAATTAAAGTATTTTTCACTCTCCGTGTTACCCTATTCTTGTTCGCTGCTGAATTATTTAGGTCTTTCAAAAACAAAACCACATGAGATTATTAAAATGATGCTAACTAGATCTCTCTAAATAACTGATCTGAAAGATTTGACAAGAGATTTTGTTGTTATATTGAGAGTTTTTTTTGTATTTTTTCCAAACGTCATCTTGCCCTGGTTGTGTGGTTAAATCTGGGAGATTTAACATGTGATATTATGGATTATTATTATTATTATTATTATTATTATAATGTATATATATATATATATGGATATAATATATATATATATATATATATATATATATATATATATATATATATATATATATAAATACATAAATAAATATAAACAAATGTTCAGAATTATATTTGAAACTTATCCTTTTTTCTAAAGCACATGCTAGCTTGTAGAAGCTTGTTTGAGAGAAAAACAGTATTTATAATAGTTAACGATCGTTAATTTCAGTGAGTTTTAAAAGGGGGCCGCACCTGCCGACAGCGTTGTGACGTCACCGCGGGTTCGGTTGCGTTGCGCGCGCGGCCCGAGATTTTTACCGCAGTGCATCAGTGCGAGCGTCACCGCGCGCTCCAGAACTCGCCCGACAGAGCTCTGTTTACCGATCAGACGCGCCGGTCTGATGAGGATCTTATCGCGGAGGCAAGCGACAGTCTGCAGGAAGCGCTGTATGTGAATATAAATATATTAACGGAGCCGTGTTTACTCAGAAGTTAATCACCGTCAGTTCTGTGACTGATCTCAGGTCTGTGACGGTGAGGCTCTGATCCGGGCCCTTCACTCAACCTCTCTCTGAAGATGCAGTGCACATGAAGAAGAGCCAGCGCTGTGGACACTAGACAACAGAGAGAGAGAGAGAGAGTGTGTGTGTGTGTGTGTGTGTGTGTGTGTGTGTGTGTGTGTGTGTGTGTGTGTGTGTGTGTGTGAGTGTGTGTGTGTGTGTGTGTGTGATGGAGAGGACACGTCTGCTGCTCCTCTGTGTGTTCTGCGCGCTCTCCGGTGAGTCTGACCATCAGAACATGGGGCCCGGGGCCCTCATGCTAGGAAAAGATCAGAGAAAAACTCTGTACCAATAAATGTGTAGTGAAAAATAGAATTGGAAATTGATTAATATTTTTGATATTTTTTGAATAGTGATTATTTGTTTAAAATGAATAAATTGTTCTTTTAAAAAAAATAAACACAAAAAGTGATGTAAATAATAAATAAAAAACTAAATACCTGTATGTACACAAAACATTTGATTGAAATAAATACAGTACAGGTCAAAAGTTTGGAAACATTACTATTTTTAATGTTTTTGAAAGAAGTTTCTTCTGCTCGATTCAAGCCTGATTTATTTATTTGATGGCACAACATACAGGGAAAAAAAACAGTAATATTGTGAGTGATATTATTACAATTTAAAATAACTGTTTTTAATTTATTATACTTTAAATTATAATTTATTTCAGTGATGCAAAGCTGAATTCAAGTCTCCATCATACATTAGAAAAAAAATATATATATATTATTTGATTTTTATTTTTTAATGTTGGAAAATGTTATTATTTTTATTGTTTTTTTATAACATGTGATACTTTTTTAGGATACTGTGATGAATAAAAAGTAAAAAAAAAAGAAGCTATGTTTTTAAACTATAAATAGTTTTGTAATAACAATATACAATACTGGGCAGGTAATTTGGGGTCAGTAATTTTTTTTTTCTTTCTTTTTGTAAAATAAAATCAATACTTTTATTCAGCAAGGATGTTGTTAAATTGATAAAAAGTCTTTAGTAAAGACAAATATATTATTAGAGTATATATTATTAGAATTTTTATTATTTTGTATTAAATGCAGTTATTTTTAACCTTTTATTGATCAAATATATTAGCCAGCAGAACTGTTTCCAACACTCATAATAAATCAGAATATAGGGAAAAGACATGATTTCTAAATGATCATGTGATAGACTGGATGTTACATGTGACACTGAAGGCTGGAGTAATGATGCTGAAAATTCAGCTTTGGTCATCCCAGGAATAAATGTATTTTTTTGAAAGTATATTCAAATAGAAAACTATTATCTTAAGTTTGTAATAATATTTCACAATATATTAAGTTTTTTTCTGTATTTTTGATCAAATAAAATGCAGGCTTGATGAGCAGAAGGAGACTTCTTTCAAAAACATTAAAAATAGTAATGTTTCCAAACTCTTGACCTGTACTGTATATATATAGTAAAAACAATAACTAAATTTGATAAAATAAATACTTTGATAAAAATTAATACATTTGATTTAAATAAACTAAATAAAATTCAAATAAATTAGATGAAAATGTATTAATGTATTAAATAAAATTCATTTAAATTAATTTGTAGATATGATTAAAATAATTAAAAGTTATTGTAAATAAATCGACTGAAAGAAATAAAACATGATGTAAATAAATTTCAATTAAGACATTTTTATTTAATTATTTTTTATATTTTAATTAATTGATTAATTTATTATTTTATGATTTTATAAGTTTATTTAAAATGTAATTAAATTGATTTTGAATTAATACATTTGGACTTAAATATATAATACATCTTAATACATAGAATAATTTATTAAAATAAATAAAATATGATTTTAAAAGTGCTTTAAATTAAAAACTGATGTAAATATAAATGCTTCATTCATTTGCAAATAATTAAATTGATAAACTTGCTTAATAAATGGATTAAAATAAATAAGGTTTGTTTGGATTGTTAAGTAGATGAATGTATGTGAGTTCTGTATGTTTTTTTCTTATAATGTGAGTTTTTTTATGAGCCTGTGTTTGTGTTCAGTTATTTTCACTTTGAGGGCACAGAGGGTGAAGTTTAATTGATATTTAATTGAATATTTAATGTAAATGATAATGAGGATGAATGGATAAAAACACTGACACAAAGACATGCAACAGCTACCTACAGATCATAAGAAGTATAGATAGCACACATATCTGTGCAGAATTGTGGTGTATAGACGGAATAGAAACAGTGCTATAATGCAGTGATGCAGCGTAATGAAACAATGTTTATTCACATGTTTTCAGAGTATTAATTGGGTATGTGATCAAAGGAATATGCAGCAGGTTTTTGTGTCTGTGGTGGAGTTATAAGAGCGAGTGCTCTGCAGTGTCTCTGTGCAGCGGCGCGTGTGCCGAGGTGGACTCCGACACGGAGGCCGTGGCGGGAAAGAGCTTCAAGCTGGGATGCATCTCCTGTAAGATGCGCGGAGAGGTGGAGGCCACAGCCACCGTCGACTGGATGTTCAGGGCGCGAGGAGAAGCCGACTTCGTGCACGTGAGTTCTGACGCACGGCCGATGAGGACGGGGGATAATTTGTGTACGTGTGTTGTGATGTGATGGCTTTGAGTGAGGGGAGGTGATTTGATGTTCGGTGAGGTAGTGTGATGCTTTACGTGAGGATCAGAATTTATGAGTAGACTGAATTTGTTGTAAATCAAACAAACAAAAGCATTTGATCAAAATAAATAAATAAAACATTATTAAATTAAATACATTTAAAATATTGATTAAAAAAATCTGATTTGATTTAAATAAATATTTCAGTACATTTGTTTAAAATAAATAAATTGATGAAAATAAATCAAATTCAAGAATGATTAAATAAAAGCATTTGATTAAAGTAAATAAATAAAACAATAAAATATATTTAATTAAAATGCTGACCAAAATAAATTCAATTAAGTAAATAATAAATGTATGACTAAATAAACAAGCCTTTGATTAAATAAATAAAACATTTGAAAAATAAATCCATTTAAATAAAATGTTGAATAAAATAAACCAAATTTGATGTAAATAAATAAGAACTTAATCATTTTTAATTAAATTAATTCATTAAAATAAATTCTAAATAAAAAATAAATTCTTTAAATAAATACATTTGCTAAAAAAAATTGATGTAAATAAATAAATGAAAGCATTTTTTAAAGTAAAATAAGTAAAAAAAAAAATAATAATATAATGTTTTTTTTTTTATTATGTTGTTTGTTGAAAATGATGTTTTTTGTTGTATAAAAATAAATAACTAAATAAACAAACACATTGATTAAAAAAGGATTAAATTAAATAAATAAGCATTTGATTGAAATAAATCAATCATTTTAATTTAATTAAAAGAAATAAAACAGAAGATTGGTTTAAATCGATCACTAGCTGAATGAAAGAGATCCTGAGCATCTTCAGTGAAGGACAGGTCTGTGCTGCTTCTGCTGGACTCTCTCTGAGTCTCTGTCTGTGCTGTCTCCTGGACAGATTTACAGCTACGACGGCGAGGCGTCCAGCATCATCGACGAGCGCTTCCAGGACCGCATGGAGTGGCACGGCAGCAAGAACACTCCTCCAGGACGCGTCTGTGGACCTCCTCAACGTCACCTTCAACGACTCCGGCGTCTACCGCTGCATGTTCAACCGAGTGCTCAGCTACAAACACTACGAGTTCTCCACCATCGTCAGCAAAGAGGTGCACCTCACCGTCGAGGGCAAAGGTACGGACGCCGTCCCTAAGAGCAGCTTTCCTCAGGGGCTTTGATTCGCTGGAATCACTGTAATCCAGTCATTCTGTGTCAGCTCATCCCCAAGCTTTTCTTCTGGTGACCAGACAAAGTATTAAACACTCCTCTTTAAGTGGAATATAACCATTTGGTTTTTGCTACAGTTTGCTCTTGGAGCCACATTGAGATCTCAGTATCTCTGGAAATGAACCGGATAGGGCCTCAATAATGAAGATAGCAACTCAAAAGTTCATTAAGAACCAACATCTAAAAGGATATCCCAATATCTTTAATACTTCTGGAGTTACGGGCATGAAAAAATGGTCAAAATGATATTTTTGTCAGTCAAGCAGGTTTGATTTGTGCAGTTGTTTTGATAGAGGGTAATTGGTTTTTTTTTTTTTTTCTTGTTTGAGTATTTTTTTTTTTTAAGTTATTCTTTTTATACAATAAATTATCATCTGAATGCAAAGTGACCCTGATTTGGTATTTGACCACTGAAAATGTGTGCAATTTACTCCTGAAGCCACACTGAGATCCTCATATCTCTGGAAATGAACCATACTGGGCCTTAAAAATGAAGAAGCTAATGGAAAAATTAGTTAAGAACCAACATCTAAAAGGATATTGATATATCTTTAATGCTTCTTGAGTTACAGGCATGCAAACTTTGGGGGAAAAACACAACAAAGTGCTTTTTTATTTTATATTCATTTTTGAAGCATCACCATTGTCGTACAATGCCACAAAGATTGCTAAAAGCCAACATATTTTACTAAAAGAGCTTACCAATCTCTGTGAGAAAATAACATGATGATGCTACCGTCTTTCTGAAGTCATTTAGCCCTCCTGGAATTGGCTCCGATCCGATGTTCATTCTACCAACATAGTGTCCGAATCTCAGATGAAAAATGTCATTTTGACCCACGCTACAACATTACTCACTAAATATTCATCCATGACATTTAATATTTTGTCTTTTATCACTATTTATGTTTGTTTAGTCAGACAGAGAGTACAGTGAGCGTGTGTTTTCTTGCAGCCACGCGCGGCACGGCGTCCATCGTGTCAGAGGTCATGATGTACGTGTCCATCATCGGCCTGCAGCTCTGGCTCCTGGTGGAGATGATCTACTGCTACAGGAAGATCGCCGCGGCCGGAGAGGAAGCTCTCCGAGCCAGCGCGTCAGTAACACACCGAACAAACCCTTACACACATCACCCATCTGACACACACATGCTGCAAAAACCATCCAGCGCACGATTATTAGAGTCAACTACAGCTCAACTTACTTCAAATAACATTAATGAAATATATATACACAGTCCAGGTCAAAAGTTTGGAAACATTACAATTTTTAATGTTTTTGAAAGAAGTCTCTTCTGCTCATCAAGCCTGCAGGCATGTTATTTGATCAAAAATACAGAAAAACGAGTAATATTGTGAAATATTATTACAACTTAAAATAATAGTTTCTATTTGAATATACTTTAAAAAAATAATTGTATTCCTGTGATGCGCAGCTGTGAATTTTCAGCATCATTACTCCAGCCTTCAGTGTTCACCTGTAACTCCAGTCTATCACAGCAATCATTTAGAAATCATTCTAATATTCTGATTTATTATGAGTGTTGGAAACAGTTCTGCTCTCTTATATATTTGATGAATAAAAGGTTAAACAAGAACTGCATTTATTTCAAAAAAAAAAAAAAAACTTCTAATACTATCTCTTCTAAATAATCTGTTCCTTTACTATCACTTTTTTATCAATTTAACACATCCTTGCTGTCGAATAAAAGTATTGATTTTATTTAAAAAAAAGAAGAAAAAAAAATTACTGACCAGCCAAATTACTGATCCAGTTAGTGTATATTTTTATACCACATATTTATATTTTAAAAACATAGCTTCTTAATTTTTTTTTATTTTTTTTACTTTTTATTTCATCAAAGTATCCTAAAAAAGTATCACATGTTTCTGAAAAAATATTAGCAGCCAGCAGAAACTGTTTCCAACTTTGATAATGAAACTCATCATATTAGAATGATTTTCTAAAGGATCATGTGATAATGATCCTAAATCAATTCCGCTTTGCATCACAGAAATAAATGATAATTTAAAGTATAATAAATTTAAAAACACATTATTTTAAATGTGTACAAATATATCACAATATATTAGGCTCTCTTTTTTTTCTGTATTTTTGATCAAATAAATGCAGGTTTGATGAGCAGAAGAAACTTCTTTCAAAAAAATTAAAAATTGTAATGTTTAGTAATTTTTGGTAACTTTTGGTGTGTTATGTATTTATTTTATGTAGTGTAGTAAAATAACTAAAACTAAAACTGAAATAAAAAAAATTAAATACTAAATATTAAAAAAACGAAAAATACTAAAACTTTAATGAAAATGGAAAAATAAAAACTGATTCAAAATATGAATTAAAATGATAATGAACCTAAAATCACGTCTGTGTCATTTGTGAACTATCCAAAAATAAAATCTGAAATTATTGTCTGATGGAGAAGGTTTACGATGACTATTTTCAACGTTCAGCATAAAAAAATAAACAAAAAAAAATAAATTTTTCAGGAATGAATGTATTGTTTACTCCTTATTTTGACTATTTTTAATTATTAAATTCAATTTTACTGGACCAAAAGTATTTAAGTGTTTTTATTAGAACTTAAACTACAATTAAAACCATAAAAACATATTTTCATTACTTGAAATAAAATCAGATAAAATGTTGTTTCAGATTATTTTCATTTAGTTTTACTTTATATATTAAAATAACTCAAACTAAAATTTATAGAAATGTTATAGACTACTATAAAGAACTACTAAAAGCGACAAAAACGAAATCATTAAAATTAACTAAAATAATACAATTAAAAAACCAATTCAGTTCAACTGATTCAATTTATTAAAAGGAGATGATTTTCAATGAATTCTTTCAAAGTTCAGTGATTTAACAAAAAAACACACATTGTCATAAAAAAAACACACATTAAAAAAAAAATTGTAATAAATTTTTAAATATTATGAAAAGACTTTTAGTTTCTTTTTATGATGGCAATGTTTTTTTCTAAAATAACCCTAACTGAAGAAGATACGATTAAATAAGTAAATGATTCTAAAAGCATAATATTATTTTAAAGATTATAATATAGCGCTGATGTTTCTGTGTGATGTTTATAAGGTTTGTTATGTTTTTATTTATTATAGCGTGTGTGTGTTGTTTTTTTTGTTTCAGTGTGTGTTTGTTTTAGGTGTTGCGTAGGGGAGTATTTAGAGATGGGCCGGCGTGCAGGTAGCAGAATAGCACAGGTGGGTTAACTAGCACTCATAACTAGTCCTGGTTTCCCCAAACCTGTCTCTCCTTCCAAACACTTTCTTCCTCCTGTCTGCAGGTTCTTCCAGGACGCTCTTCCTCCTGAACTGCTGTCACTGCCTCCTCTTCTCTTACCTCTTCAGCGCACGGATCAAACCCTCACAGTCCACTGCAGCACCCTGCCCGTCCACTAGAGACACTATACACTGATTTGCACTAGAGAAGAGTCAAGCTTTCTTGACCTCGCCATATATGGGAGCCATATCTATGTATATACTACACGTATTATCAGACGATCTGAGAGCCAAATGGCATGCGACGCTACCGTTGCATGAGCTAAACGTGAAAGCAGATGCACTAAATGCGTTTCTCCGCCGGCAGGAAACTCGTCCTAGATGCTTCGATCACTATAAACGAGGAGTTTCTGTCGTATAATCCAAGTGCAACATGAGAATCAAACTCTAGCTCTTGAATGTAGCAAGCACTCACACCATGTTTGAAATGCATTATGGGTAAGCGCATTAAGACATGCGATCGCTGTGCTGTTTTAATGCATGCCCACACTGCAGTCGATCAATGCCAGGATCCAGTAACACCCCAGATAGACCCTTTCTGTCAGATGCGCTGATATAATGTGAGGATCTGTGGGAAATGCAGAAGTGAATGCTGGGAAACGCAGGGCTGGTGGGCGGAAGTGCAAAGAGAGAGAGAAATGTGCGAATTAAATGAGTTCATATGAATTCTGTGGACTCTTTCATTTCTGGACTGAGGCGGTGTGGATGCTCGGTTATGTTCGTTAGCGCTAGCTAATGCAATCGTGGACACGATGTTTATTTATAAAGCATATTCAATGCACAGTGGTCATAGAAGGGGTTTGCGTAAAGTGTAAAAATAATCATGAATTTAAAATGATCGTAACACGTTAAAAGTATATAACAATAATCATAAATGATAGTTAACAGTGTTTTAAAACAATCATAACAGGTTATTAAGACATTTAAGTGTATATAAATATAATCACAACAGATGATAAAGAAATAAAATCGACAATTACAAAATGTATTTTGGTTTAAAGTATAATTAGAAACAAGTAGATGATGCAGTGCAGTTACGATTGTTTTCAGGAGAATCACGGTTCATGATTATTTTTGCAGGTTGTCTGAGCAGCACAGCCAAACTAATTTACCTGTTTTAAAAACAATGCCTTACAGCGTAATATTAAGACCAAAGAGGACCAAATCTTTGTCATTATCTAATCTTTGTTATTAAAAGATAAGAACTAAGATACACATTGCAAACACACATAACAAAACAAACAGTGCTTTATTTTCAGGTACAGTAGCATTCAAGAAACTAAATATCAAAATAACAGTTCTCTGTATAAATGATGTATTGATTCTTATTAAAGCAACTGTATTAAAGTTCTTCAGTCAAAGCAGTGAGTGATTTTTCTCTGTGTTTTGTTGTTTTATTAACATTAAAGGGACAGTTCACCCAAACAAAATTCTTTCTTCTGTTGAACATAAAATTTTTTTTGAAGAATGTGGAGAACCAAACAGCTGCTGGTCCCCATTGACTTCTATAGTATTTTTATCAGTTAAAGTCAATGTTTGGTTCCCCACATTCTGTGTTCAGCACAAGACATAAATGAATACAGGTTTGGGACAACATGAGAGTGTGTAAATGATGACAGAATGTAAATTTTTGGGTGAACTGTTCCTTTAATGACGGGCGGCAGCATGTTTGGAATATTAGACTGCTGTCACTTTAAGAGCTGCACGCATCCGTTTCTTTCTAAACCGTTCACTGTGTTTTTATGTAAACCACGTGTGTTTTCACAGACACAAAGGATAACTCATCAGACGCTGTTTTCCAGGATTTTTAGCGTGCGCACGCTTCAGGTGAACACGCTCAGAACAAGTGCACGTCAGAACAGCACGAGAATGAAACGTCTCGAAACCGAAAGGCTCTAAAGCAGATGAAATAATGTAGTTTAGTGATTGTGAATAAGTGCAGCTCCCCGTGAGTGTAACTCTAGCGCTGAGTAAACGTCTGATGTGAATGTGTGTATCTGAGACGATAGACGCATAACTTGACTGTGTGTATGAACGTGCGCTGTAGTGTTTCTTCAGAAGCAGACCCTGAGACACTGTGATCGCCCACAATCACAAATCATAACATCACACACATAAGTGCAATGAAAAAGAGTTTTGATTAATTTCTTTATATTCATTTGAAAACTGCATGAACTAATGTTAATGTTCAGCTCTTAAAAAACAACAGTATATAAAAGCAGTAATCCTCGTGAAGCCGTGGTTTACAGTGAATTTATAACAGCTAAGGGGTGTTGTTAGATATGAGCTGTTATAAATTCATTGTAAACCACGGCTTCTTGGGGATTATTGCTTTTGTAAAACGGTTATTCCATATATGTAGTAAGTTTTCACAGAATAAAACAGAGCAAATAAAGTGTAATGATATTAATAAAAACAGTATTCTTCCACCAAATAATGTAGTTCCTCAGAAACAGTTGTGGTTCCAACAAAATGGTTGCCGAGCAACACACAGAAGTAAACAACGGTGAATGTTACTTTGCAGCTTCGAACGCGGCTCAGCCAATCAGAATCAAGGACCAGAACTATCCTTCTTATAATTATACATTAATTATGCTGTTAAAACATTAATTTCATTAACTATTTTCATTAAAAAAAAGTTCCCCAAAGTTCAGCAGTTTGGGGTCAGTACATTTTTATTCTTTCTTTTTTTTTTTTAAAGAAATTAAAACTTTTATTCAGTAAGGATGTGTTTAATTGATAAGAAGTGATAGCAGAGATTTATATTGTTAGAAAAGATTTAGATTTTGAATAAATGCTGTTCTTTTCAACTTTTTATTTATCAAAGAATCCTGAAAAATGTATTGCAGTTTCCAAAAAAATATGTCAGCGCAATGTTGATAATTCTAATAATAAATCATCATATTAGAATTATTTCTGAAGATCATGTGACACTTTATACTGGGGTAATATTTATGAGATATATATAAATACAAAAACACATGTATATATTTAAAAAATATTTGCATATATATATATACATACATACATGCATTCAAATATAATTTATATATATATAAATATTAATATTTTATATTTAAACAACACATTCTTCTTAAATATATACATGTATGTTTGTGTATGTATATATACATCATAAATGCATAGTACACAAACATATATAAACAAAAACTTTTTTCATTTTATTTTATTTATAGTCATTCATTAGAATTATTTTTTTATATATATATTTCAATCACAAATCAATTGCTACTTATAATATTTAATATATTAAAATTTGGAGCATAATCATAAATACTTCCATGATTATTTTTTAAGAATTGAATAGCCTACATTTGAATACATTTCTGTGACTCTTCTAGGTCTACACATCACAGTGTTTATAAATATGTAGCCTATAGAAAAGAATTACGAACTATAATGTCGCATATTTAATTAGCTAAACATCATTTGCATATTCAAACACAACATTTCAGAGCACTTGTAACGCTGAACAAGCATCTTTGGGAAAGTATGCTGTTTAGTTAGAAACGAAATAAACTTGGGTGTCGTGAGCGCGCGCGCCGGTGCGCGTCCCCGCCTGCGTGCGAGTGCGCGCCCGCGGTCGGTCATAGCACCTCGCGTGCGCGCGCCCGCCCCGACTCCGCGGCTCGCGCGTGAGAGCGTCGCGTCATTGTGCTCCGTTATTTTCGGATGTTGTCGCGTTGAGGAGCGGTGATGGGTCCGCGCAGAGCGAGCTGATCGCGGTCAGTGCCGGAGGATCATGTCCTATGTGTCTTCACAAGGTAAGAGCGAGCGCTCCGAACATGACTGACAGCGCGCGCGAGGATCGATGACACATTTACTGCGCGCTGATGGATGGATGCGCGATTCTATTGATTGTAGTATCGTGATGTGAGCAGATGTGTGTGTGTGTGTGTGTGTGTGTG
>NC_056590.1:5600786-5618286 GCF_018340385.1 Cyprinus carpio
CCAGACAGTGTTGCCCTATTGGGCGGTAATTTTTGATTTTGATCTTCAGGATGTTGGTTAGTGTGGGTGGGTGGATAAAGATTTTGTTGGTTTTTTGTGAGTTTGGCATTTTTTATTGGTCTGTTTTGAATTTGATTGGTGGTTTTTTAGTATGTAATTTTTGTAGGATAATTGTGCTGTAGTTCTGTCTAAAGTTAAAGTGCGACACGAAGGTAAGCGCATTGTTGTTGTTCATTTATTGTTATTGGATTATTGTACAGTATCAATTAATGACACAGTTTTGACTGTCATGGTGTAAAATACCTGCTTATTACATTGCTTACGCTGTTTATCGTTATATTTATCGTTCTTGTTGTCAACATGCCTTTACGTTAAGCGTTATAGCTCTAGTTATCATTCTTGGTGTCAGCAGGACTTTAACGTTAATGTTTATCGTTATAGTTACCGTTCTTGGTGTCAGCAGGACTTTAACGTTAACGTTTATCGTTATAGTTACCGTTCTTGGTGTCAGCAGGACTTTAACATTAACATTTATCGTTATAGTTACCGTTCTTGGTGTCAACAGGACTTAACGTTAACGTTTATCGTTATAGTTACCGTTCTTGGTGTCAACATGCCTTTAACGTTAACGTTTATCGTTATAGTTACCGTTCTTGGTGTCAGCAGGACTTTAATGTTAATATTTATCGTTATATTTATCATTCTTGGTGTCAGCAGGACTTTAACGTTAATATTTATCGTTATAGTTACCGTTCTTGGTGTCAGCAGGACTTTAACGTTAATGTTTATCGTTATAGTTACCGTTCTTGGTGTCAGCAGGACTTTAACGTTAATATTTATCATTATAGTTACCGTTCTTGGTGTCAGCAGGACTTTTTAACGTTATCGTTTAGTTATATTTATCATTATAGTTACCGTTCTTGGTGTCAGCAGGACTTTAACGTTAATATTTATCATTATAGTTACCGTTCTTGGTGTCAGCAGGACTTTAACGTTAATATTTATCGTTATAGTTACCGTTCTTGGTGTCGGCAGGACTTTAACGTTAACGTTTATTGTTATATTTATCGTTCTTGGTGTCAACAGGCCTTTAACGTTAATATTTAACGTTATATTTATCGTTCTTGGTGTCAACATGCCTTTAACGTTAATATTTAACGTTATATTTATCGTTCTTGGTGTCAACATGCCTTTACGTTAACGTTTATCGTTATAGTTACCGTTCTTGGTGTCAGAAGGACTTTAACGTTAACGTTTATCGTTATAGTTACCGTTCTTGGTGTCAGCAGGACTTTAACGTTAACGTTTATCGGTAGTTACAACAGGACTTTAACGTTAACGTTTTATCGTTATATTTATTGTTCTTGGTGTCAACATGCCTTTACGTTAATGTTTATCGTTATAGTTACCGTTCTTGGTGTCAGCAGGACTTTAACGTTAATGTTTATCGATATATTTATCGTTCTTGGTGTCAACATGCCTTTAACGTTAATATTTATTTTTATAGTTACCGTTCTTGGTGTCAGCAGGACTTTAACATTAACGTTTATCGTTATAGTTACCGTTCTTGGTGTCAACATGCCTTTACGTTAATGTTTATCGTTATAGTTACCGTTCTTGGTGTCAGCAGGCCTTTAACATTAACGTTTAGCGTTATATTTATCGTTCTTGGTGTCAGCAGGACTTTAACATTAATATTTATCGTTATATTTATCGTTCTTGGTGTCAACATGCCTTTAACGTTAACATTTATCGTTATAGTTACTGTTCTTTGTGTCAACATGCCTTTACGTTAACGTTTATCATTATAGTTACCGTTCTTGGTGTCAGCAGGACTTTAACGTTAACGTTTATCGTTATATTTATCGTTCTTGGTGTCAACATGCCTTTAACGTTAATATTTATCGTTATAGTTACCGTTCTTGGTGTCAGCAGGACTTTAACGTTAACGTTTATCGTTATATTTATCGTTCTTGGTGTCAACATGCCTTTACGTTAACGTTTATCGTTATATTTATCGTTCTTGGTGTCAACATGCCTTTACGTTAACGTTTATCGTTATATTTACCGTTCTTGGTGTCAGCAGGACTTTAACGTTAATGTTTATCGTTATAGTTACCGTTCTTGGTGTCAACATGCCTTTAACGTTAATATTTATCGTTATAGTTACCGTTCTTGGTGTCAGCAGGACTTTAACGTTAACGTTTATCGTTATAGTTACCGTTCTTGGTGTCAACATGCCTTTACGTTAACGTTTATCATTATAGTTACCGTTCTTGGTGTCAACATGCCTTTAACGTTAACGTTTAGCGTTATATTTATCGTTCTTGGTGTCAGCAGGACTTTAACATTAATATTTATCGTTATATTTATCGTTCTTGGTGGTGTCAACATGCCTTTTTACGTTAACGTTCTTTTATCGTTACGTTACGTTTATCGTTCTTGGTGTCAGCAGGACTTTAACATTAACGTTTATCGTTATAGTTACCGTTCTTGGTGTCAGCAGGACTTTAACGTTAATATTTATCGTTATAGTTACCGTTCTTGGTGTCAGCAGGACTTTAACGTTAATGTTTATCGTTATATTTATTGTTCTTGGTGTCAACATGCCTTTAACGTTAATATTTAACGTTATATTTATCGTTCTTGGTGTCAACATGCCTTTACGTTAACGTTTATCGTTATAGTTACCGTTCTTGGTGTCAGCAGGACTTTAACGTTAATATTTATCGTTATATTTATCGTTCTTGGTGTCAGCAGGACTTTAACATTAACGTTTATCGTTATATTTACCGTTCTTGGTGTCAACATGCCTTTAACGTTAACGTTTATCGTTATATTTACCGTTCTTGGTGTCAGCAGGACTTTAACATTAACGTTTATGGTTTATCGTTATTAGTTTATCGTTTTTAGTTATCGTTCTTGGTGTCAGCAGGCCTTTAACGTTAATATTTATCGTTATATTTATCGTTCTTGGTGTCAACATGCCTTCAACGTTAACGTTTATCGATATATTTCTTGTTCTTGGTGTCAGCAGGACTTTAACATTAATATTTATCATTATATTTATCGTTCTTGGTGTCAACATGCCTTTTAGCGATTATTCATTGAAAGTAGTTAGCAAAAGTCTCTGTGAATTTAATATTCTAATAATCTAAAAGTAAACACTGGCACATCTCCAAAGTTGTTTGTGTACATTATAAAAGGGCTCATGTTTATTGCTGTCAGTATGTTGATATTGTGCGTTTCTGTGTGAATGCAAATGTACAGAAATACATATGTGCACTGTATGTGTGAATACCAGCATGTTCATGCATAGCAGGAGGTCCTGGTGCTGTATTTACATATTTATATTCATTCTTAAACACATATTTACATATAAACATGCAAAATTCACACACATAGTGTTACGGTATATGATTTTGAATGCTGTTTGTTTAACACAGATATATGTGATTGTATTTCAGGTGCTGAAACACACACACACACACACACACACACACACACACACACACACACACAGCCTTTCTGCTGGTAACCATGACAATAATTACAGATCGCTGTAGCTGTGTGTTAAGCAATGGCTGGGGGGGCGAAAGCACTTTGGCCGACCATCTTTCTCTCTCTCTCTCGCTTTATTTTTCCTTTTGCTTTATACTCGTTCTTATTTAATATGGAGGACGGCCATCCACAGATTGAAGGCTTGTGTTGTCATGGAAACTGTAAGTCGTTGTGCCACCAGCCAACTCCCCCCCGTGCGCCGGTTGGATTGTTCCATGCTGTGTTGTGTAGCGCGGCTGCGGACCGAACCATCGCGAGCGCGGCGCTCTGAGTGGGGGTGCGAGTGTGTGATTCACAACTTTGATAGGATCTGTTCTGAATTGAAAAACTTCATGAAATCGTTCCCTAAAATTATATTTTCCACTTTTCTTTACTGATTCAAAAGATTTGCTGAGATGCGAAACGCGACGCATTCACGGGATGGGACTAGACACCGTCACGTTAAGAGTAATAAGTTATCTTTTCGTTTTAAGAATAAAATAATTGTTAGTCCTGAGACTCAGAACGACCAGGGTTTGTTTCCAGCGCTGCAGGAGACCTTTTTTTTTTTTTTTTTTTTTAAATGATCAGGTAATGTACAGCAGTACAACAGCTGAAACTATTAATCCGTCACTAATATCTAATGACACAGAGTTTATTTTACTGATAAAAAAAAAAAAAAAAAAAGATCTCTTCCAGCGCTCCAGCGCGAGAATCGAACCCGGATCGTTCTGTATCTGTAGGAAGCGCGCCACTCCCACCGCTCACCCAGACAGACGGTTAAATTCTGTCAGTTGCTAAAGTTTTAAATATTTTAAAGACGTTTCCATTTAAACACTGCGCGGCCGTTATTAGATGTGTGTTCGCGCGCGCGGGAGTGCGTGTGAAGGTAGTAGCAGATCTCTCTTCAGTCTGTCAGACGCGCGCTGCAGGGCTGCGTGATTTTTTTTTTTTTCTTTTCTGTCAGTGTGAGATGAAGATGAGGAGGATGATGCGCTCGCGGTCCGCCCACGCAGGATCATTCCTGGCTCGCGTCTAACCGTCGCGCTGAATCGAATATCGCATTTGTTTTTCCGATGGAGTAACGGGATGAATGTCGCGAGTGGTCGCTCGCACATCGGCGACATGACGAGCCCGCCGCGCGCGCGCCAGCCGCATTCGCCGCGGAGCGAACGATGAGCGCCGGCGGGAATCTGCGCGTTACCCTGGAAACGGCAGCGGAGCGCCGGACACTCGAGCGAGCGCGGGCCGAGCGGAGTGCAGCGACAGCCGGACTGAAGACGGAGGAGCAGCCGCAGGACGCGGTTTGACCGTGCGCTGAGATATCAATAAAAGAGGGAGGAATCTCGCTGTTTCTGATAAGCCAGTGATGAAGAGCACCGCACATGTCCACGGCAAGCTTGACCGCATCACTGGCTCGTGTGAGGACAGAGTCCGACAGTGATTCTCCCGCGTTTGACAGAACTGATCCGAGGACAGTGAGAAAGACAGATGACGGAGGAACGCGCTGAACATTTCGACGCTAGTCCCTGGACAGAGACGCGCTGAGGCCCGACGCCTCCGCTCGCTCTTCTCCGGTAAGTCCGAACTCACAAACTAAACTCCTGTTCACGTCACTCTACACTCTGAGGGCTCATTCGTTCGGAATGGATAAAATAACGGCATTATATTTCCGTGTAGGGCTGAAGTGAACAGAGACAGATGTGTGCAGTGTCCTCATGTACAGTAGTGTCGGGGTTGCCAGGTTTTCACAACAAAACCCTCCCAATCGCTACTCAAAACTAGCCCGATCGCGTCCCGGGGATCAAATACGCGTTTTCTGGCGGGGTTCCTCAGGTAAAATTCGCGTTCCAGTGGCTCACTATCACGTGATTGCGGTGGCTTCAGTGTTAAGGGAACCCGACTGGACTTGGCAACACTCGGTAGTGTGTTATCATTGCAGTGCTCCTTATTAAGTGTAAATTGTTATGCGTCCCACCCACTGCGCTCAGTGCTGCCCCCTACAGACCAGCCGAGCACACTCCTCCACCTCAGATGATCTCAGGCGGTAGTGCACTAGAATACTGTTCCTGGTGTGCTGTCTCCTCACTGCATGCTCTGCACACTTGAACTCTGAGTATGCACTTAGATTTGCTTAATGCACTTGACCTTACATTTCTGCAGTGACAAACTTGATTTTAATTTCTTGCTTGACTGGTTATTGGATCAGACTGACAATAGTTTTTCCTTCACAAAAATTGGATTTAAAAGTTAAAATACATATGTGATCATAACTGGATGACATGTGACAACGATGTAGCTGTGGACACTGCATTCTATTTTCATTTTAGAAAAATAGCATGCAGTGTATCATGTGTAGTCAGAAAGATAGTTGGTATGCATACTACATGATGTTTTACATACTATTTTATAAAAGTAGCACACAGTATATTCAGAAAAAAATAGATGGTATGCATACTACATATTATTTCATATGCTATTTCATTAAAGTATGCAGTATATGTTTTTTCACATATATTTAGATGTATGCACACTGCATTCTATTTCACATTCTATTTTGTAAAAACAGTGTGCAGCGAATCATAGCAAAGATAGTTGGTATGCATACTGCATGCTGTTATACATACTACTTTAAAAATAGCATGCGGTGTATCATGTATATTCAGAGTAATTTAGATGGTATGCATACTACATATTGTTTCACGTGCTATTTTATTAAAGTATTCAGTATATCATGTACATTCACACATATTTAGATATATGTATACTGCATACTATTTTACATACAATTTTTTAAAAAGAGTACACAGTATATATTTATGCATTTTAGAAGTTGTGCACACTGCATAGTTTCACATACTATTTTATAAAAAAAAAATACACAGTGTATCATGCAGAAATATATAGATAGAATGCATAAATACTGTTTTACATACTGTTTTATTAAAATAATATGCAGTATATTGAGTGTATTGAGAAATATATAGATGGTATGCATACTGTTCACATGCTATTTAATAAAAGAAATATGCAATGTACTGTATATATTGAGAAGGTAGTTGGTATAAATAATGCATACTGTATTTGCTAGTCTTTAATTCCAATCATAGCTACTGTAGCTCGTGGATCTCTGCCGAAAACAGTTTTCCATCGGCCCACACAGAATCTGCACACTTCTTTTTTTTTGACATTTTCTGCCGTGGGTTAAGTATGGTGGAATGTGTTAAACATTCGTATGATTAATGAGAGCGCTGTAATCTCAGACATATATTGAATTAAACTGATCTTTACATGCGGGAATTGTGAGAGGTGTTTGCTATGCTGTTGCTAGGGTCAGTCTCGGTGGTGTTATGGTCTGTAAATACTCTGGTCATGTGTTTGATGGCAGCACTGGTACTAGAGGTGGTTGACTTCGCTGTCTGAGCAACAGGCTCCTGTGGGATTGTGGGATTGAGCGCTGAGGGCGTCTGGAAGTTGAGAAACGCTAAGCTTCATGTGACGTCTCAGGTTCTGCGTGGTGTGTTCAGTGCTGGTTTGGGTCTGTAGCTGTAGATCTCTGGAGTTTTGGTGATACTGAGTGAACTTCTTCCACTGGAAGCACTTTTATTTCCTTCCAGTGCTGCAGTAACACTCTGATCACACACACACACACACACACACACACACACACACACACACACACAGACTCTTCATGGTGTGCAGTGTGTTCTGGTTTAATCTGATAAAATACTGATTTTATGTATTATTATTATTTATTTTTATGCCAGGTTTATGTGATGCAAAAAGTAAAATTTACTGCAAATTATGTAATTACATTAAATTTTTATAGTGTAAAAACATATAGCACAAAATATGATGCAAAGAATTCAATTTACTTTAATCATGCTTTAAATTTATATCTGTTAGTCTGCAAATGTTGTGCAAAAATATATAATATTTAATGCAAAGAATTACATTTACTGCAAAGTGTGTCATGCATTCAGTTGTATTATAGTGCAAAACATTGTGAAAAAAATTTTTTGTTTTTAATTATATATTTAATGCAAAGAATTACATTTACTGCAAAGTGTGTCATGCAAACGATACATCGACATTCTAGCGCTTAGTATCGTACTTAGGGGGCGCAGCGGCGCCCGCGAGTTTAAAAAAAAACTCATGGAAAATGTCGAAGATTTTAGAAGCGCCGTTGTGCCCTAAAGGCAGATGTTTGGACACATTTTGGGTGTTAAAAGCAAAGGAAGGAAACCAAGGGATCGATAAAACAAAAGGCTTCTATACGCTATAACCTGCGCGCCCACAGCTGCAAGTGACACTATGCAGACAAGCTAGCTTCGCCGCAGCCAAAAAAACACACGGGGGACCCCACGCAAACTACTTTTACATCCAAGCTTCCATCTAACTCAGTCCGTGCACAGAAGATTACGGAGTCTGTGGTGCATTATATTTGCAAAGGTTTATGTCCCTACAGTGTTGTCGAGAACACAGGCTTTCGCTTTATGATCAACGCGTTAGATCCCCCTGTTATGTGATCCCTACCCGCAGCTACATGACCGACAAAGCAGTACCGAGGATGTATACAAAGTCAAAGTGTCTCCTCGGAGCGCGTTTTCTCTACGGCAGGCGATATTGTAACCGCACAGAGAAGTGTACTAAGCTCAAAGCATGTTGACCAACTTCTGTTTTTACTTAATAGGATAAAGCTAGCATTACCCAAGAGTATCCTCAGGTTATTGTTTTGTTGCTGCAGTGATTTTTGTTCAACCTGCCTTTTTGAGGACAAACCTGGTTTAGCCTTAAGATTTTATAAAATCCATCCTGTTATGAGGTATAGATTTGTTGTTGTGCCAAATGTTAAAAGCAAGATGTAGCATTTAAGTGATTCATAGTGAAATAGTTATGGCAAGTACATGGTGTCACAAAAAAAGAATTATAAGAAGATTTAATAAGAAGAATAATAATAAGAAGATTTTGTGCTTGTGTGAGCTCAGACTGGACCCTGGGAAAGTTAAATGTTGACTTTACAATTTGTGTACAATTAATCAGAGCACTTAAAGTTGCAAATATTTAAGCAAAATGCACTTTGGTTATAATGCACTTTTGTCTTCAATAAATTGAAGAAAAATGCAGAGTTCTGTTTGTTTAAATGTGTTTCAGCATTAACTAATTGGCTCTGGCCCATGTGAATCGAAAATTGTATCAAATCGTATCGAGACAGCTCTGTATCGAGGTACGTATCGAATCGTGACCTGTGTATCGAGGTATGTATCGTATCGCCAGGTTCTCCAAGGTATACAGCCCTAATTGTAATGTAGAAATATATTGTGTATTGCAAAAAGCATTCAATTTACTGCATGTTACAATATAATAAGTTACAATTAATGTAATGTAATATATATATAATATATATATATATATATATATTATATATATATAATATATATATATTATATGTTACAATACAATATAATGCAAAAATATGTATATTTGCAAAAATATAATACAGAGAGTTCAAGTATCAAGTATGTAGTACATTAATTTAATACTTATAATGTAAAATATAATGCAAAGAATTCAATTTACTGCAAGTTATATCATGCAATGAATTTAATTCTTATAAAGAATTCAATTTACTGCAAGTTATATCATGCAATGAATTTAATTCTTATATTGTGAAAAAATATATATAGAGCAAAAATATAATACAGAGAATCACATTTTATTGCAGAGTATATAATGCATTAAATGGAATTCCTATAGTGCAAAATATGCAAAAATTTATATTATAAAAAAATTTAATGCAAAGAATTACATTTTATTGCTGAGCATATAATGCATTAAATAGAATTCTTATAGTACAAAATATTATGCAAAAATATAAAGAATTAAATTTACTTCAAGGTATATAATGCATTAAACTGAATTTTTCTTGTGCAAAAATACATACTATAATTCAAAAATATATAATGCACAAGAAGTCCTGCATACAGTCATAATTAAAAACAGCACATGATCATTAAGTGTAAGTATCCGATCGTTTCTCAGACAGTAGTGTGATACGTAGAGTAAAGCCAGACGTGAAACACAGCTCATCGTTTTATATTTCAGTCGAGTCTGTCGTGCTGATTTGATTCTGCAGAGATGAATGTGATGTGATCCCCTCCAGCAGAGATCCACACTGATATATTATTCATATATGATCTTTACTGACTCCAGATCAGCCGTCAGCTTTAAGTGATCGTTCACCGAAAAGAAACATTCCGTCCTTACTTCATCTAGAGCCAAAAACACGTCAAGAAGCTGCGTAAGAGTCCATACAACCAGTGCACTATATTCAACGTCCTCTGAAGATGCTTTGTGTGAAATGATGTGATTATTCGCGCTCACTGAATCAAATATCAAAGATAGAGCCTCGTACACAAACACTGGGATGCTAAACGTTCATATGTCCTGCCAGAGCTTCAATGGAGGGGAAGGTTTTCATTGGAGCCAGTTTCTCTTCAGTGTTCACGGGTTTGATTTCCAGGGAGTTCAAGATGTGGTGCCCTGTATCTCTTAAATGCAGTAAAAGTGTCTGACAAATGCATAAATATAAACGTTTCTCACACAAAACATCTTCAGAAGACTTAATACAGCACAGCATTCAAAGTGTTATCAACTAAAAGAACTGGAAACACTTAAGCATTATATTCATAACATACATTGTAATGCATTGTATTTCTTAAAGAATTACAGTTAATATGCATTGTGATATATAATAAAAGATAAAAAGCACTACAGTATTTTCAGATTCCTTGTTACGTTTGTACCTTTCAGACGGTGCAACATTGAAGAATACTTTAATAATGCATTATATTTACTGGCTTCAAGTAAAGTGTTGCCAAAGTATTTTTCTGATACTTTTATAGTGACTTATATTATTATTATTATTATTGTGTTCCTTTTATTGTTTATTTTAGTGCAGTACTATTTCTATACTATTATTATAATTTTTATAAATATTTTGAAACAGCTTTTCCGTTGTAATTTTCAGTTTCAGTACATTTTAATTTATTTTTTAGTAGGGGTGTAACGGTACACAAATATGATGGTTCGGTACGTACCTCGGTTTTAACGTCACGGTTCGGTGTGATTTCGGTACAGCAGGGGAAAAACTAATTTTTTTTTTTTTTTTTTTTTTTTTTTTTTTTAATGGTTTACTGAACAAGTTGCTCTTTCTTGAAATACATTCAGTTATAGTTTCAATTTTCTTAGTGATGCAAATCTACCTCAGCTTATGTTTAAAACTATGGGGAGCACTTTTACATTATAAGATTACAATTAGGCCTAACAACTTAACCCAGACATAAAGCCACAAGGATGCACTGTTTTATTTCAAATCAAAGCTAAATACACGTAGAAACAGCGCATCCTTGTGGCGTGGATGACACAGAAGAGCACACACAGCACACAGTGATATGAAGAGACACAGAGGAGACTGCTGACAAAGGAATTATTGAATAAATCATTATTTTTGTTTTCTTTGCTTACAAAAAGTGTTCCCGTTGCTTCATATAAGCCAGATTGCACGTCTGATGGCAGATGGAGTATTCTGACAACGACTTTCATTCCTTTTATGGACCGTGACACTGTTATTTACTTGGCAGTCTATGGGACAGTCACAAGCCTCCCGGTTTTCATCCAAAATATCTTAAATTGTGTTCTGAAGACAAACAGAGCTATTACGGGTTTGGAACGAAATGCGGGTAAGTGATTAATGACAAAATTTTCAATTTGGGGTGGAGAACCCCTTTAATGCTGCATTCACACCAAACGCGAATAGAGCGTCAAATTCGCGTCTACCGCGTCTAGTTTGCCGCTTGAACATTTTGAATGCATTCGCTTTGAAAGCAAGAGTTTGAAAAGAAATTGACGCACGTCCGAGGCGAAATCATCCGCTTCTTGTGGGGGGGCTAGTGCTGGGCGGTTGTCTGTTTGCATGATGGCTGATGTTGATCAAGCATTCGAGGCTCTTCCACTTTTTCCTGCACACGTCCTCTGAATAAACACATTATCTTGTCAGCGAAAAGTAGCTGTATATTAGGGGGAAAATAGTTGTAAAAAACGGCGGGAAGGCCGCGGGTCGATAAACATGTACGTGACTCAAAAGTTAAATGTGTATTTACAACACACTCTTCCAAGCGAGGTCCTTTTTATTCCTGTCTCTATAGAAATATGAACTTGTGTCATAGCTCCGGGTGACTGCTCACTGACAACATCAGTCGTTCCTCCGTGCTGAATGAGTGACTCCTGAGCAGGCTCCTGATTGGTTAACGCAGCGCGAATTGACGCCAAAGTTCAAATTTTTCAACTCGGGCATCAGACGCGAATTTTTTTTGTTTGTGTCGTAAGTGTAAATGAAGAAAAATTAGTGTTAGTGGCTGAAGATCTTAAAATTAAAACAACAACAAAAAAACTGTATTAGTTCGGTACACAACCGTACCGAACCGAAAGACCCGTACCGAAACGGTTCAGTACAAATACGTGTACCGTTACACCCCTATTTTTTAGTAAATTTGCTGTGGCCTTTTGTCATTTTTATTATTTTTTTAAATATTGTTTAATTTATATTATTATTTTAGTCTTAGTTTTAGTTCAGTTTTAGTTTATTTATCACCATTTTCCGGTAAATTTGGTGCTTCAACTTATACAGTGTATTTCTAATTGATGTTAGTTTTTCATTTAATATTTATATTCAATAATAATAGTTTTAGTTCCTTTTTCTAGTTTGTCTCCAGTAAATTCAGCACTTATTTCACTTAGTAGCCAATGCAACATTTTTAATATTAAAGCTTTATTTCAGCTTTATATCAGTTCAAACATCTGTTTTGGTTGTTTTAGTCAGCGGTAATAACCCTGCCTGGGAACAGTGGATCATGCAGGTGAGTAAATAATGACAGGTCTGTAATGAGTGTTAATGAAGCTTGTTGTTGCTGCTGTTTGTGAACTGAAGCACATGTATACGATGATGATGATGATGATGATGATGATGATGATGGACGGAGGCTCATGTTCTCTGTGTTTTCTCTCCGGTGAGATGCAGCTGCTAGAACGCGCCCACACAGAGACCCTTCCTCAAGCGTGTGTGTGTGTGTGTGTGTGTGTGTGTGTGTGTGTGTGTGATACGTGTATCAACGATGCTCTCAGCGATTCCCACCCACACACACACACACACACACACACTTCAGCCTGACATTGCATTAACATCCAGATTGGCGTTCGGCGTGCGTGGGTGTGTTTGTGTGTGTGTTTCGTGCGCGACCCGATCGCACCCGGGCGAATTGAAAGCGTAATTTACGATCCGAGCGGCTCGGCGGTTTTATGACTAATTAAAGTCTTTCTGCGGTTGTGTGCATGAAGCTTGTGTGTTCTGCGAGCGCTGAGCTCCGTGTGTCTTTTTTGCTTAAAAGGAGGCAGTTTCCATGACGACCAAACAAAGACCTCGAATTCAGAGCAAAACTTCAAGAAAACAGAAGGACAAGACGAGTGTGAGAGGAAACTTTCCACATCAGAACACCTGCATCACTAGATCTCCACCTCCCGTGATAAAAGTCAAGCGTGTGCAAAGCGTGTTGAAAGATTCCTCAGATCATACATGTAAGTAATCAGTAAGTGATCAGATGCACGTTTTAATTAATCTTGTATGGACTTATTGTTGGATTTTTTTTTTTGTTATTTTAGGCTCATTATGATTTTTTGACTCGTAATAATCGAATTTACTATATAACGCAGAATATCACGGAATTTGGCAAATTCTGGATGAATAAATCAAAAGTACATTTAATCAATTCACATCAATGAATATTAAAAAGCAATAAGACAGCTATTGAAATATGACGTCTGCGTGTTTGCAAGCATTTCACAGTTTAATTTGATAAAACTATCATCAGATGCACACAGAAACTCTATCTTTACTGCGGCCCGCCAAAATAAAAGTTAGGTTTAAGAAATAATGACAGAAATAAATTATTACTGTACGCTAGAATGTACTTCTGAAAGTATTAATAATACGGTTATTTTAAAAAATATTTATTATTATTACTTTCTTCAGAATTAAATTTTCCGTGCAGCACTTTGCTAAAAAAAAAAAAAGTTGTTCTTTTTATTTTATTACTTTTATAAATAGATTGTACTTCTCAATATAGTAATATTAAAAATAAAACTATTAATTGAAACATTATTTTTTAAAGAATATGGCAACTATAAAGTCAAATTTTAAAAATAAAAGCATTTAAGTATTTGGAAAAAAAATAAATAACTTGAATTTGTTAATGGCTTTATTTGATTACCACTGTTTTTGATATTAAATTTGTATTAAATCATAAATCCAGATAAAAATAAATTCTAACTTAAAAATAAAAGCATCTAATAGGGCCGCATTATTGGAGAAATCAATAAATGGTTAAATTAATTAGACATGCTTTTTGATTATTAAAATGCAATTAAACCATTAAAACAGAAACCAGAAAAATGAAAATAGAGTAGACGGAAATTAAAACAGAATTTGTGAAGGAACTGCCCTGTGTGTCTGGTTCTGTGGTGGGTTCGAGAGTGCTGATATGAGTATTCCTGGATTACTGACTGATCTTCAGATGAGCTCCGTGTTTTTCTTCCAGTCTCGATGAAGCATCTGCGGTGATTTCATGTTTGTGTTATATTTTTAGTGTGATTGTGTAATTGATGCAGGCTGGAATCAGATCAGTCACTGATGATTAACGCTCGTGTTTATAGATCAGCGGCACACGGCTGATATTCCCAAAACTGTTCCCGCACACACAGATCTCATAATCCTGTAAAAACCCTGTCATTACCGAATCCGGAGAGAAGGAGAAATGCGTCATGAACTCATAACAGATTATTAAAGACTGTAAAGCACACAGACGTCACTCCGCTTTCAGCCATTATGCCAAAAAAACATAATGACTGCATCTGTGTACTACAGTGATTTACTTCAAGGTCAGGTGTGTCATTTCTGACACGTTACAGGAACAGTTGACTCAAACATGTGTAGAACATGTAGATGAGTGTGTTTCTTCATCAGGTTTGTAGAAATGTAGCACTGCATCAGTGTGTCAGCAATGGATGCTCTGCAGTGAATGGGTGCCGTCAGAATGAGAGTCCAAACAGCTGCATAAAAAAAAAACATCACAATAATACACAGCACTCCAGTCCATCAGTGAACATCTGGAGAAGACAAAAGATGAAACACATCCAGCATTAAGACGATTTTAACTCAAATACATAGAGTCTATAATCCATAATAACACTTCCTCCAGTGAAAAAGTGTTCTGGTGTGAATCAGGAGAGAAATCTGCACAGATCAAGCAGCGTTTAAACAGCTCTAAACAAATATGTGTCTGGGTTTTGATGTGAGAGACAACAGCAGATGCACTTTTTCACTGGAGGAAGTGTTATTATGGATTATAGACTCAATATTTGATTTAAAAGCGTCTTAATGCTGGATGTGTTTTATCTTTTGTCTTCTCCAGATGTTCACTGATGGACTGGAGTGCTGTGGATTACTTGTGGATTATTGTGATGTTTTTATCAGCTGTTTGGACTCTCATTCTGACGGCACCCATTCACTGCAGAGCATCCATTGCTGAGACACTGATGCAGTGCTGCATTTCTACAAACCTGATGAAGAAACAAACTCCTCTAAATCTCTGATGATCTGAGAGTGAGAACATTTTCAGCGTGTTTTCAGTTTTGGCTGAACTGTTTTTTTTGTTGTTGTTGTTGTTGTTGTTTTTTAACACACTTACAGCAATAACTATTTATTTACGATATGTTCATCAGAAAATACATTATTGGTGTTGGATTGTGCCAGAGTCACTGCTAGAGTGGTTGTCAGGGTGTTGCTAGGGTGCTCTTGGTGGTTGCTAGGTGGTTTCTTACTGGATCAAGTCTAAAGAGCTACACATTGATCTTATGACTAGTATTAGTGATGGTGACTCGCACCCTAATGACTGTTTCCTGACAGGTTTCCTGAACGCTTCAGCTTCAAGAGTTCAGATCTGACTGAGAAGTGACACACAGAGAGCCGTTTATAGCCCTTAATCGAGCGTCAGGTGAAGTGGTGCGAGGGTCCGATCGCTTACAAGGAAAAGCACTTTGTGGTTTGCTGTTAAATGGATGATGATCTGAGGGATATGTGTTTGTGTTGAGCATCTGACTGAGGAAAAAACACGTTCATCGCATATTATTAAGGAGTAGAAGTAATTTTACAAAGCTCTTGGACACAGAGATGAATGTATAACACAGCTTTAAGATGTAACGCCGAGAGGAGTTAGTCATTTACATCTCCGAGCTGAATTTAAATGTGCAAATAAATATTTAAAATCCATGAAATGGGTAATAAGAAGCAAAACAGCCTGAGAGTAGAAGGTGCCAGTTCTTATAAAAGTTCTTTAGATATACTTATGAACACCACACAATAAAATACACATCCTGCAGTGTGTGCATGTGATGACAGACGGTTTACACTTACAGCGAATACTGTTCAATATCATCTTTCTTTATTGGACTGGGTATTACTGCAACATAAAGACTGACAGAGAGCTGCTCTAGTGGTTGATGAATTGAGCCAAGGGTTTGTTTTATAACACTTTATCTATTTGCATCTGTAGATTTCAATTCCAATCCATATCTTTCAAAGTTTGTTTCTCCACTTCAGGAACACTTACAGCAAAACTTACATCCTGAAGGTTTTTACTGAGGGTTTGTTCATAAATCATATATCACACTGATTTATACAACATTTTACTCCTAAAAACATGGTTTTCTTTCTGCTGACAGTATTTTCTGATTTATAGAGTTATAAAAAGAGAAATCCTTTAAAAAACCTTTAACTCTAATATGTCAACAAAGAATTTCAAGATTTCAGTTCTCGAAAAAAATCCAAATGAATGCATATTAAATTAGATAATGCCTTATTTGCATTTTAAAATTAAATTTTCAGAAAATTTGTAATACAGAACAATTGTCTTAACATACTGTGATTAATCACCTGGGAAGGTATAATGATATCTGTTCGTTTACATTTTAACATTCAAATGCTTTAAGAGGCAGCGCTGAGTGGGTGGAGTCTAAGTGAGTGGGCGGAGTCTAACTGATTGGGTGGGTGTAGCCTAATGAGTGTAGATCAAGGTGGAGTTATGTGGTTATTTACAGCAGTGACTGACACTGAAATGTTTCTGGATCTGAGGGTCAGACCTGGAAGTGACTCTGAGAAAGCGCCGGCGCGTCGAACGCTTCGAGATGTCTAGGTGTCTTTGACGTCCTCGGCGGAGAAAGTCTGAGTGAGCGGGCGGAGATCGACAGTAGATGGAGAACTTGTGTTTCCGTGAACCCTCTGGCTTTATTTCTGCCGTGATTATGCTGAGAGCTGCATGATGAATCTGTGGGACTGAAGAGAGAGCGCTGCAGAGATGGAGGCTGCGTGTGGGTATTTATAGCAGCAGGAATGTAAGTTCTGTAAAGGTTTGCTGTCCTGAGGGATGAATCACCACAAAACAAGACAAAACACTGACAGCAGCCCAGAGAGAGACACAGCCCAGTGTGTGTGTGTGTGTGTTTCTGTGGATGAATAATTATCTCTCTCTCTGTGTGTGTGTTGTGTGTTTCAGAGCACGCTCGTGCTCGCAGGAAGAGCTTTGCCACGTCGCGGCAGAGAAGCATGGAAACTCCGCCCACTGCCCCTCCACAGCCATTCCGACAACCTGTGAGTACCGGATGTGTCCCGAACTGATGCTTAGCGCACTGCACCCTTCGTACAGCTAGCATGCAGCCGCGCAGTAGCAGTAAGACACGACTTCAGTGCACTGCGGCTTTAATTCAGCGACTGCCGTCCATTTATCATCTCTGACAGTTCATTTGCATTTTTAATCCAGGTTAGTTTAAAAACGTTGTAAGGTTTGTCACA
>NC_056590.1:5625786-5636785 GCF_018340385.1 Cyprinus carpio
ATGTTTTGGGGATAGTTCACCCAAAAATGAAAATTAGCTCATGATTTACTCACACTCAAACCATCCGAGATGTGTATGACTTTCTTCTTTCAGATGAATCCAACGCATGTACGACAGTTAGCAGAACCTAGAGATTATGGCTTATTAAATTTTAAATACAGATTTTTTCTTAGACAAACACATTGATTCGCTACAGGAGGCCTTTATTCGCCATGTGGAGCACTTTTTATGATGGATGGATGCACTTTATTGGACTTCTTTTGGAGTATTAAAAAATAACACCCATTCACTGCCATTATAAAGCTTGGAAAGGCAATGACATTTTTTAATATAACTCCGACTGGATTCGTCTGAAAGCAGAAAGTCATACACACCTTGGATGGCTTGAGCGTGAGTAAATCATGGGCTAATTTTCATTTTTGGGTGAACTATCCCTTTAAATATCTTCTATACATTTTGGCTTTCATAAGATTTCTACCAAAGAATAGGCAAGAATGAACCTGGTGTCCTTCGTGATTCCTATTCTTTCCGACGACAAAGCACTTGAACGCAGCAAACTCATGATCACGACTTTGGAAGTGTAAAGTAGGACAATTCTGCTGCATAATTGTAGCCATTTTTTAAAAATCTCCCGTCATTCTTTTCACCGCGCTGAAATCTGATACTGCGGTGCGTGAGCCTGATGGTGTTGATGAGATGAGAACATCTGAACGCCACATCAGTGTCAGATTACCAGCGGGAAACTTTTATTTGAGCTCCAACATCAATTAAAGAATCATGGCTGAAGCTAATTGCTGTTCATGCCAATTTGGCTTGTTAATTGTACAGTTGGGTTGATAGCGGTAAATCCTACCAGAAACCACAACAGCAGAGAAAGGAATATAAAATTGTCCATTTTGTTCCAGCCAGAAATTCATAAGCAGGACCTCACCAGGAGGAGACGCCAGCATTGAGGTGTTCAAACCAGACCCATTACTCAAAGATCATCATTCTGTCATCATTTACTGATGTCTTTCCTCAGTGGAGCACAAAAACAGATGTTTGTCAGAATGTTCCTGCTGCTGTTTTCCAGTGAATGAGCAGTTTTGGTGGATTATTCCCTTAAAGTTGGCATGAAATCAAATCTGACCCTGTTTTATTTTCTTCTTCACTAAACGGGCGGTGATGTAAAATTTGGGGTGGGGCTAAACGGGCGGTGATGTAGAATTGGTGGGTGGGGCTAAACAGGTGATGCTGTTGAATCGATTGGCGGGGCTAAACAGGTGGTGATGTAGAATTTGGGGGCGGGGCTAAACGGCGGTGATGTGGAATTTGGGGCTTGGTTGGTCGGGGGTTGATAGGGGGTGATGTGTTGGTAGTTGTTGTTTTTATTCTGTGTTTGGTGGGTCTATTATGTCATAAAGTGTCACATTCCACATCCTGTGGTTTTGGCAGATTGGCTTCAATATAAGCTGTTTAGACTAACAAAAAAAATTTTGAGTTCTGAAACGTACTGTTGTTAAAGTACATAAACCTCTTATATGTCAAAAGATCAAGGGAATTTTGGTTTCTCAGTTCATGACCCCTTTAATATCAGTTTGAGCGTGTGCTGTAAGTGAAGTGATCACTGAGTCACACACACACACACGTACAGCGAGCGTCGCGTGGGCAGCAGCTGCAGTGACTCATGGTCCAGGAACAGCATCACTGACTCACTGCGCCCTCTGCTGGAGAAACTACCATCACACACCTGCAGCAGGAGCGTCCTGCACTAACGATGACTGTGTGTTTGTGTTCACAGAGTTTTCTAAGTCGCCGTCTGAAAGGATCAATTAAACGAGCAAAGAGCCAACCCAAACTCGACCGCACAGGAAGCTTTCGCCACATGATCCTCCCACGATTCCGCAGCGCTGACCAGGAGAGGTACACACACACACACACACACACACACACACACACACACACTGCTGCAGTGACTCACTCTCCCATTGTGCTTCAGTGAGTCACAGAGATGCACAGCACATATAGAAACGTGCCGTCTGTCCGTCTGTGTGTCTGCAGGACGCGTCTCATGCAGAGCTTCAAGGAGTCTCACTCTCACGAGTCCCTGCTGTCTCCCAGCAGCGCGGCCGAGGCCCTGGACCTCACGCTGGACGAGGATGCCATCATCAAACCCGTCCACTCCAGCATCCTCGGCCAGGAGTACTGCTTCGAGGTCTGTCTGTATGATGATCTGCAGGTCTTGACCAAACCCTCACCATCATCCAGACTATTAGAGAATAACACAAGGCCACAAACTCATGCAGTGGCTTCCATTCGAGTTCTATTCGAAGTTATCTGGAGGATTAGTGGGGTTGCATTTGTTGTTGCTTTTGTTAAATTTATTAAAAATTAAGTATAATCTTTAAAATAATCCTAATATTCTTAATTACTCTTATTTACTAATAAAATGTTATTGCTTTAACTTAAACTTAGTTCATTTAGTTGCCAGGACAGTGTTAAAAAATAAAAAAATAAATTGTTTTCTATTCTAAATTTCAGTGTTGTTTATATTCTATTGTATTTTTAGTCTTTTTAGTTTTTTAAATTTCAGTGTTGTTTATATTCTATTGTAGTTTTTATTAATAATTCAAATAGATTTTATTTAAATTTTTTGTACATGCTTTTGTCATTAAAACTATTTTTTAGAGTTTTTTTTTTTTTTCAGTTTTAGTTTTTATTTATTTATAGTTTTTACTTCTTTTTTTGCTTCAATTTAAGGCAAGATTTATAATTTTTCACATAATATTAGTTTTTTATATCAGCTTTATTCCAGTTTTTACAATTAAAAGTTGTATAATATTTAAATTTTTTTTAAGATTAAATAAAAGTTGTTTTTGTTAATATTATTTAATGCACTGTGAACTAACATGAAGTTTTTATTAACTAACATTAGCAAAGGTTAATAAATGCTTTGCTTATTGTTAACTAAAGTGAATTTATTTTACTAAATTATTTAAAAACAAAGCGTAATTACTTAAATGCTTATTTTAAATAAGTTACTATTAATAATTACATTTTTAAAATCTCTGTAAACTGTTGTAATGTAAATAAACAGATTCGTAAATAACTTGTTTTTATTAAAGAAAATGCAAAATTAAATTCTATGTTTGTGTTATTCAAATCAAGTGACATTTATTTCTATTGCGCTTTAGACAATTTAAATTAAACAGCTTCACAGGAGAATAAGAGCGTTAAAATAACAAATAAAACATTTTTTTGGCTTTGGTTTTTCACAATTCTCAGCTCAAAGATCATACAGAAATGATACAAAAGGCTTACTGAAAGAGTGTTTTCTGTGAGGATCTCACTGAAGCTTCGCTGGTCTGCTGTCCTTCAGGTGACCACTGCATCGGGCACCAAGTGTTTTGCGTGCCGCTCCGCTGCTGAGAGGGGGGAATGGTTGGTGGAGATGCATGGAGCGATCAATCAAAAACAAGGTGGTGCGTCGTTGCTGGCGTGTGCGCTTCACATCACTGCATGTGTGGGTATGAGTGTCCGAGCGTTTAACGGGACAGATGTTAATATACACCCTGATAAAGACTGTAGACAGTCAAAGAAATGAAAGATCATTTGTCTTGTAGTAGCTCACATTCATATAAATGAGCTCAAAACTACAGTCATCAATAACAATAACACTGAATGACACGGAGTCTTTTAATCAAGCCTCAGAACATTTATAAGACAAACTACACCACATTTTAACATTATTTATATACTTTTATAGTTTATATTAATATTTTGAATTAGCTTTAATTTTTATTTATATATATATATATATAATTGTTCTTTATTTAAACTTGATTTTTATTCATTTTGATGTTGCTATTTTGCTTTTGTCATTTTATTAGTTTTTGTTTTGTTTTTTATTGCAATATAATTTATTTTTATTTCAGTTTTATTTTTTATTTATTTCCAGGTTGAAATTTTATTGCTTTAATTTAAACTTAGTTCATTTAGTTGCCAAGGCAACATTTCTAATTTTCTTTTCTTTTAGTTTACTTTTTTTAAAGTGTTATTTATATACTAATATAGTTTTTATTCATATTTTCAAATAGATTTTATTTTTATTTTCAGTTTTTATTTTAATTCTTTTTTTTTTTAGTTTTGGTTCATGCTTTTGTAATTTTTATTAGCTTTTGTTTTGTTTCGTTTTTTAAATAAAACTATTTTTTTTTTTTTTTTTTTTTTTTTTTTTTTTGCTTTAATTTAAACTTTTCTCAGTTAGTTATAAGTTAACATGTCAAATTTTTTCACACATAATATTTATTTTATATCAACTTTATTCCAGTTCACAAAAATGTTTTTAGTATCTTTAGTTAACGATGATAACTTCACACGTACAGAAAACCCGTTTAAGCATTGTTATGAAATGCGTTGATTATTCTTGTTGCTGCAGGATAACAGCCGTCGTGTTGATAACGTGCTGAAGCTGTGGATCATCGAGGCCCGTGATCTTCCTCCGAAGAAGCGCTATTACTGCGAGCTGTGTCTGGACGACATGCTGTACGCGCGAACCACCAGCAAACCGCGCACGGACACCGTGTTCTGGGGCGAACACTTCGAGTTCAACAACCTGCCGGCCATCCGCAGCCTCAGACTGCACCTGTACAAGGAGACGGACAAGAAGAGGCGCAAGGTCGGCTCATACACGAGCACACTTCACACTACAAACTCCTGAACAACTAGATTCAAGATCTCCACAGACAACAAACACACTCATAGCATAACGGCAGAGAGATGATGCTTTCCTTTGCCTCAGTCACTCAACATAAAACAGATGTTTATAAATGTTTCCTAATCATTCATAGCTTTATGAGCAGTGCACCTGAATTTACCCTCTTCACACATCTTTACTGATCATTTATTATCATTTGTTCATGTTTTTGCAGTAGTTAAACTAAAGTTGAAACTAGTCATCATTTGTAAATGTTTATAAACGAGGACTAATCATTTAGGATCTTTATGGGCACGGGGCTGTTAGCTGCTGAACAAGGTTTGTGTACAGAGTGGTTAGTTAAGTTCAGATAGTTGTAGATTTGCTTGATTATATGGAACTGAAAGTTTAATGATATTTCTGAGCATTTTAACTCACATGAAATAATGATTTGATTTATTAGCAAACATTATCAAGCACATCATCTCACGTTTCTAACTCTTTGAATATATATTAACTAATGATCCATTAAGCATTATATAATGTTTATTAATTATTTATTAATGAAAGTTATTATGAAGTGTTACCCTTTTAATAATTAGAAAGCGTGTCTAATCAACTGAATTCAAAAACGTAATCATTTATTACAATTTGAACAATAATAAGCAAATATGAAATGTTTTATTTATTTATTTTTCCTAGAAATTCTGTACAAAAACGGTGGTAATCAAAAAAAATGCATAAACTTTAACTATTTGATTACTTTTTTTATGTAAAAAAGGAAATTTTAAGTATTTATTTTATTTTATTAAAATGTTTTACTTTTATTAGTTAATAAAATAAAATAAAACTGATTTTATTTCATATAGTTCTCATTTTGAATTTAGTTTAACTAAAAAAAAAATATTATTAAAAAAATAATAAACTAAAACAACAAAACTAATAAAAATGACTAAAACAAAACAAAATTGCATAAATGTCCACTAAAATGAAAATGAAAGCAGAAAACATATATATATAAAAAATCAAACTATAATGATATATCTGATATATAAAATAACACTGCATGAAACCACAAAACATTTCATGTTTCTGTTTTGTAACAGATGCTGTTTTAGAGAGTTTGCCATGAATACAGCTAGAATTAATATTAAATATGTGGGTGGGAAAAAAGACGGCTGCTAAATAAGCCTCCAAAAAATACAGTTTGTCTTTAATAAAAAAATAATGCAAAAATACAGTATCATGGGTGCTAATTGTTGTTGTTAAAGTTCTGTAGTCTGTACTCCGTTCAGATGTGTGTGTGTGGCGCAGGAGAAAGAAGAGCACGTATCTGGGGCTGGTCAGCATCCCCATCTCCGTATCACGGGCCGTCCCGTCACTTCGTGGAGCAGTGGTATCCGGTCATCCAGCCCAGTGTGCTGGCCAAGGGCGGCGGTGTGGGCAGCGGGAAGATCATCAACAACGCCTCGCTGCGCCTCAGAGCCGCTACCAGACCATGAGGCATCCTGCCCATGGAGCGTGTACAATGGAGTTCGCCGGTCAGTACGTGACCAACAACTACCGGACTCTGTGTGGGGTCCTGGAGCCGCTGCTGAGCGCCAAGAGCAAGGAGGAAGTGGCCTGTGCGCTGGTGCACATCCTGCAGAGCACCGGCAAGGCCAAGGTCAGCCCCACACACGCCTTCGCTGTCATAGAGCCAACAGAGCCCAAGACAGACGCTAGAAATTCTGATTGGGGTTATTTTACATAATATTCACTAAATTGTATGATTTACATGAAAAAATATGGTGCAGCATTTTATAGACTTTGTTAAAAAAAATGCAAATAACAGGAAATAAACTTCCAACATATCACTCCAAAAAAAATGGCAAATATCGGCCGATATATCGATTCACTGTTATGCTTTTTATTCATATTTTGAATTAGGTTTTTATTTTAAATCTTTTTAGCATTTTTGTCATTTTTATTAGTTTTTGTTTTTGTCTATATGGTTTTTATTTTAGTTCAATAATATCTGATGATGAGCAAACATTATTCTGGATAGCATATGTTCTAAAAAATTATATTTTTTAAATAAATGTAATCAGTATCAATGTTATTTTAAAACTTAGATGAATTTAAAATGTTTGAAGTGTGTGCAGTCGGTGTGGGAAACGTGATCCTGTGGTTATTTATGAAATGCTGTGTTTATCAGACGTTAAATATCATCTAAAAAATCAGCAGAATAAAGGAAGTTTGAAGTTGAAAATGTTTAGGAAACAGGGTTATTAAAAACATGTTCTCCAGATAAAATGAGCATTAACGGAAATACAGTATTTAAAACGTAAGCTTGTATTATTTCAGCTGGTTGCCAGATGTTCTCATGCTGTACTGAAATAACTGCAACTATGCAAACACAAACACCTGAGAAGTTTTTACATACTAATAAGTTGGAAGTATTAATGAAAGCCTCAGGTTTGTGTTTGAGCTGATGTCAGGTGCGTGTGTGTGCGCAGGACTTCCTGTCTGATATGGCCATGTGTGGAGGTGGCACCGCTTCATTCGAGCGCGAGCATCTGATCTTCAGAGAAAAAAAAACACACTGGCCACCAAAGCCATCGAGGAGTTCCTGAAGCTGATCGCACACCGCTATCTCAGAGACACCATCGGTGAGTGTGTGTGTGTGTGTGTGTGTGTGTGTGAGGATGATGGTGATGGTGCTCTGCTCTGCTCTGCAGGAGAGTTCATCCGTGCGCTGTACGATTTTGAGTCGGAGTGAGAACGTGAGGTGGATCCGATGCGAACGCCTCCCTCGCGTGCTCTCAGATCATCAGGCTTTTTTAACCTTGCGCATGTGCTGACGAACTAGCGCTCTGCAAGATCATCAACTCACACTGGTCAGTTCCTGTCTTCTAGCACACACCCCTCGTTCATGGATCTCTGTTATTGGTCAGTTATTGCTCAGTTATTGGTCACATGACATGAAGCTGAACAAATACATTGGTTGATCTTTTTACTGTAGGTGTCATTTTGATTTGTTTTTATTAATATCATTATTTAAATTGTGCACTCTTACTGCTGTAATTATTAAGTTATTGCAAGTTTAAGATAATGAATTATTACCTTCAAAATGTTTTTTGTATTTGGTTACATTTCTTTTATTTTTATCTTAAAATTAAATTATTTTCAAGTTTACATTTTTATGAATGTACTTAAGATATAAAAATTTTTTATGTAGTTTATTTTAATCATTTTATTTTTTAATTATTATTTTTTTATGATTTAATTAATTATTTTTATTTTGATTGTATCTACTTCAAAAAATTATTTAAATTTTACATTTTTATGACGTACCTAAATAAATAATAATTATGTTCGTTTTTATATTGTTTGAATTTTGATTTTTTTTTATATTAATTTAAATGAATTTTTATTATTAAGTAAGTGTGTTATTATTTCAGTTGTAAATTTTTATGATTTAGTTGATTAATAAGAGTTTTTTGAAGAGTTGTTTTTATTTTGATGTTTATTAATTTTTTTGTTTTTTTTTTTTTTGTTTTTTTTTATTTTTTTAACACTTATTTAATTTATTTGATTATTGGAGTTGTTTTTTATAGATATATATACATAGACGTTTTTATGATTTTAATTAAATGTTAGTAAGTGTTTATTTGTAATCTGTTTTCTATGTATTGTGAATTAGTTATTTCGATTCTTACTTCATGTTTCCTGTGAATGATTCATCAGATGTTGTGTTTACTCTGAAAGAAAAGCATGTTTGATGAGACTTGCTGCAGCTACCGTCATCAGCCGGTTTGAGATGATCTTGTCCAAACAGGGGGGGAGCTGGACAGACTCAGAAGGGAGTGGCATTGAACCCACAATGATTGGATGTGTTCATCCTCTCTGCAGGGCCCCGGGGGGTTTTTTTGTTTCATCGGGATCTGAGGGAGGTGGGGTGTTGCGCGTCGTGGAGTGTGCCGCTGGTGATGAGGCGCGTAGGGGAGGACCTCTCTGACCGTTTCATCCAGCTCGTCTCTCTTCCTCTCTGCGCTTTCCCTGTGTCCGTCCATAATGTCCACGTCTCTGGTCAGCCTGACCGCAGGAGTATCCGGTCCGAAACGCACCTCTCGAAACCATCACCGCTCATCGACCAAGGTGGTGCAGAGCCTGTCCAGCTTTGCCAAGTCAATCACTAGAGTCCAGCCGTTCATCCATCATTAGTCAACATGACCCTCACTGACACGGCAACCTCACCTCCCATTTACATTTAGCCCCTTTTAGTTTCCACTAAATTGCTGTTATAGGACGACTGTTATAGTGCGCGTTACCATATTTAAATTACTTTCTGTTTTCTTTTATTCAAGTTTAAAAAATGTTTTTGAGAGCGGGTCATTGTTTCTTTAGTTTTATTTTTTTTTAATATTCTATTATAGATAGTTAATTGTAGTTGTCCTGTTAAAGTGTAATAAATACTTAGATTTATTTTTTGCCTTCTTAAGCTGAGAGTGTTTTTTTTTTTTTTTTTTTATAATTCTATATAGTTTCTGTTATAATTCTATATATATTATAATTAGTTGTAATAGTTGTAATTAGTTAATTGAATAGTGTTTTAATATATTTTGAAATGTAGTGATTATGTTTTTGTTGTTTTTGGAAAGTTATATATATGTGTTTTTTATAGTTTCTAATTTAATACTAATTAATATGTTGAATTTAGTGTTCATTAAATTTTTTTTTTTTTTTATTAGTTTTTGTAATTTTTTTTTATTGTTGTTATGTTTGGTTTAGTGTTCTGTTTTTTAATGTCTATATAACTTTTATTATGTCACCATTATAGTTTTAGTTCATATTTTAAAGTAGTTTTTATTTTAATATTTTCATTTATTTGTTCGTATATTACTATTTGCCAGTTTTGTTAGCTCATATTTTAAATTAGTTTTTGTTAATATTTTTATTTTAGTATATCAAGGTAAACTAAACAAGAACTGTAGTGTTTTGATATTTGGTTTTCTTTGAGTTCATGTAAAGTCAATGAAGATTGGTTGGGTTAAATGAAGATGTGGTTCTGTGTGTCGTTGTGTCTCACATGTGCTCTGTGTTTCAGAGGTGAGAGGCTTCAGTCTGTTGCCTCAGAACTTCATCAGCTTTGTCTCTGTCTGTCTCAGTCGCCCATCAAGTCTCTCCTCTCTCGTACTCAGACCCTCTCTAGCTCTAATCTCTCATCATCCCTCCTCAGATCTGTCCTGTCCTCTCTCGCCTCTATCTCTCAATTACCATTTTAATTCAATATGTGCTTTATTGGCATGACCAATGGTCTACACATGTATTGCCAAAGCATAGTGTTTACATTGGAATCGATATACCATGCCATTTGTATATACATTCCCCAAAAATAGAACAAATAACATTTTAAAAATTCTTCAAACAATTTATAATTCAATGTGGTTGTGGGTGTGTGTGGTGTATGTGTTTGTGGTGTGTGATGTGTGTAGGCGCATCACTGGGAGATTTGTTGACTCCTCCCTCTTTTTGTTACAGGCACAGGGGTCGATTACGACGTTCCGGCACCAAGCCCGAACTGAACTTAATACTAACAGAAGAAACGAAATCAATGTGTCATACATACAAACACGGAAACTGTTTTAATAGCTGAAAACGATATCTAAACGTTTGGCTATGTTCTGTCTATGCAACAGCAGGTTAATAACAAGTTACTCGCCACAAATCCATAGCTACCTTGTTTCCGCATCGAATAAAGTATTTATTTCGAACATTTCACTTCTTTGTCTCACTTTTATTTTTTAGCTATTATACGGCCACCATTTTTTTGCAGGTGCTGATATTTCGACTTTATTCTCTGAATAATATTCTGAATTTTAATCTTCTCGAGTTTCAATTTTAATTCCAAACTTTTTTTTTATTAAATACCTTTTTTTTACGGCACTATATTGGGCCGTGTCGTATTGATCTGTCACGAGATCCAGATGCTGAGGTCAGAGCGAGTTTTAATTTCAACCAACCATATGAGGAGCTAACCATATGGGCCTCGTGGTTCTTCTTTGTCAAATGATTGATACAGGTTAAGGCAATGCCCATGCGCGAAGCGTTTACAATTGTGTCTCTATATTTCTCAACCTGAAACGTAAGTCGCCATGTTGCTTGAAGCCAGGAAGAGCATTAAAGACATTGATAAAAGTATAAGAATAAATGGTTTCTGTTTTCTGATTATGATGTGGTAATGCACGAAGCCTTGGAAAAACCAAAAACTAGGAGATGCTATTGTGTTAGAAAACTAATAAAAATGAACTATGAAAAATGTCACGCACGAATTAGACCCCA
>NC_056590.1:5639995-5671434 GCF_018340385.1 Cyprinus carpio
CCCTGACGTGGCCGTCTCGGCCCCAGCGTTGTCGCCTTCGGCCGGGGGGGCTATCCAGTAAGAGTTAGAAAACGTGTGGGAAGAGAGCTGTGTACAGCTCACATGGTTTATGCTGAGTTCAGAAATCAGGCAACTGAATCATATGCTACACACTCTACTCCTTCTCTACACTCATCTGCGTATCCTCATCTCTATTATCCTCTCTCTCTCTCTCTCTCTCTCTCTCTCTCTCTGTCTGTCTCTCTCTCTGTCTGTCTCTCTCTCTCTCTCTCTCTCTCTCTCTCTCTGTCTGTCTCTCTCTCTCTCATGGATCTGTTCCTGTCTCTCTCTCTCTCTCATCCGGTCTCAGGTTCTGTCTGTTTCTGTCTCTCTCTCTACTCTCTCTCTGTCTATGTCTGTCCTCTCTTCCCACACACTGCTGGGTGTGTCTCTGCGGTCATGGGAAGGAGGGACTATCTGGGCTCATGGAAGAAGTTCCGGGAGATGGAGTGGGGCTCCATGCAGCAGTTACTGTCCGAGATCTTAATCTGGAGTGTGTGAGTAACGCCGGGGCGTGTCGAGGGTCTACAGGACCGGGCAGCGTAGATCTCATCCTGCACAGTCTCCTGTGGGAGGTCATGGCCCAGCTGAGCAAGGTATGGGCCGCTCGTCTTCATGTGTGTGTGTGTGTGTGTGTGTGAGTCTCGGAGACACTATAAAGTGTTTGCGTTTCCTCAGGACGCCATTCTGAAGCTGGGGCCGTTGACGCGGTATCTGAACGACATCAGCGTTGGCACGCTGAGGAACCCGCAGCTGCAACCGTCTAGCAAGTCACCAGCAGCGCCCGAGAAGCCAACCTGACCCGCCCCACCTTCAGCCGCCTCGCCTAACAACGACTTCCAGAGCCTCATTGATGAGAGCCTCAAACAGTGGACCTTCTGAAGCTCACTCAGAACCCAGTACAGTATACGTTACTGGGACGGAGATTTATATGTCTATAGAGGGACTGTTGGCTCGGGATTGATCACACTGATCAAGTGGTGTGTGTGTGTGTGTGTGTGTGGGTGTGTGTGGTGTGGGTGTAGCTACATGAGATAGCTCTCGTCTTGCCGTCTCCCACGGCTGGTCTCTCGGGCAGCGGCGCGTTCTATCTCACCCTGGAATGGCTGCGTTCGTCAGAGCGAGATCCCGTGGAACACAAAGCATGTGTTTCTACGTGACCCGCCCACCTCTCGCTACGCTCACGCCCCGTCTAATGCACGAGCAGCTCTGACATCACTGATCCAGGACACCAAGGTGCCACACACACACTCGCACACACACTCTCTCTCAAAACTCTCTCACTCACACACTCATCTCTCTCACACAACACAACACACACACACTCACACACACGCCATCACTGACACACACAAGCAACTTTCTCAACACACACACACACACCACACACAACACACCCCAATCACTGACAACACAAAAAACCCCCCCCCCTCCCACAACACTCAAAACCACAGAACCCCCCCCCTCACCCCATCAGCCACCCAAAACACACACACACACCCCTCTCAAACCCCACACTCTCGCAAATCACCCCTATCCCAAAAAACACCCCCGAACCACACAACACAACCTACCCCACAAACTCAAACACTCACACAAACACAAAACCACCACCCCTACTCTCCAACACACACTCACCATTCACTCCCAAATCACACTCTACACCCCTCATCACACCCACAACCACCGCCCACCCACACAACACCTCGCACTCCAAACACCTCTGTCACACCACAAACACAAATCACCAACTCACACCCGCACACTCACTCCCTCCCACCCAACACACACACTCTCCACTCTCCACCACCAACTCCAACCCATCTCTCATCAAAACACACTAACCATCACACAAAAAATACCACCTAACTCACTCTCTCCTCACACACACACTTCTCTCTCTCACACACATAACACTTCCACCCACCCCTCACTCATCCCCCCACACCCCCACCCCACCCCCCCCCCCTACTCACTCTCTCCAACGCACTTTCTCTCTCTCACTCACACCACACACTCTCCTGCTCACACCACACACTCACCTCTCACTCACACACACACGTCTCTCACAACCCCACACACCCACACACACACACAACCACCTACCCCCTCTCTCCATACACACGCACACTCTCTCTCACACACACACACTCACTACTCTCACTCACACACACACTCTCTTCACACAACACACACACCACACTCCACTCTCTCATTCAACACACACTCTCTCTCTCACACACACACAACTCACTACGATCACTCACACACACTCACTCTCTCTCACACACAAACACCTCCACTGCTCTCCACTCACAACACGACTCACTCTCTCACACACACACACATCACACTCACACTCATCTCACATCTCTCTAACACCGCACAGCACTCTCTCACTCACTAACCACACTCCTCTCTCAACACACCACAAAACACCACTCATCTCTCTCACTCACACAGCCACACTCTCTCTTCACACACAACACATACACTCTCTCACACACACAACACTCACTCCTCTGCACTAACCACACCACTATCTTCTCACACACACACACTCACTCTCTCCACACATCACACTCACATCTCACTCACACAACACTCTTCTCACACACCCACACTCACTCTCTCCCCACACAACACTCTCTCTCTACACCACACACACACACACCTCACCTCTCTCACTACACACACACTTCTCACACACACCCACACTCTTCTCTCACACTCACACACACACTCTACTCTCACACCACAAAAACTCACTCGCTCACACACACACACCACTCTCCATACGCACCACACTCACATACACTCACTGCTGTGCAGAAGTCTTCGTGTCGTAGTATTTTCACAAACAAACAATGGTTGTGATTAGTCAGTTATCTCTCTTTCGGTTGTAGTGTGTTCAGTAGGAGATTATCCTTCATCCATGTAAAGGTCCACTCAGCCTGGCCAAACGAAAGTATCCAGGGTGGCTGGTCTTCCTGCGCTAGGAAACTGGCCGCAAATTCCATTTCATTTCAATTATTAATCTAACGCCATTTATCATGACCTCAAAAATTTAGGTTGTTTGTCCATTTATGTCCAATTATTATTATTCTGACACTTGCTCATTCTAGTTAACCCTTTAGCCCCCCCATAATGAAACGGCATAAAACTTAACTAAAGTCAAGCAGTTAGTCAGAAATCTGATGCAGCATTTCCCACACATAGACGTTACTATATCTGAATAAAAAAAAGCATTGCAAAAGCAATGTTTGGAAATGTAAACTGATATTTCCTTCTAACACACTACAGCAAGAGATAGAAATAACTGACTCAAAACCATTTTTATCTGCTCAAAATACTAATGACCGAAGACTTAGCCACAGTAGTGTTTGTAGCCTATATATAATATAAATACTAATATTAGAAATGTTATATTTATATAAGTATGCAATATAAGTAATATAATCGATATTAATATTAATGGATATTTGTAATATGCTATACATATGTATTATAACTATTGCAATATTTATAGTAATTATTATTATTAGTAGTAATATTGTAATAATATAATTATTACTATTAATAGTAATTTTAATATTATCATTTATCAATAATATTTATTAAATATATTGCTTTCCGCGTTATGTATATTATTATATATAAATATAAATCTAAGCAAAGTTATTCATATTCGAGTTTGTGGTCACCAGGATTAATAGCACGGATAAACATGAATTATAGTAGCACATTTATAAGTATATTATCTTTCTATACATTGACTCACTGGGTCTCTAACCTGCAATATGCACTTTAAGTTGTAGAGTTGTTGTTCTTTAAATTATTATTATTTTTTTGATATTTTTGTATGTAGTATTGTTGTTTATATTTTTGTATAGTTGTTGTATAATTATTTTTGTTATTTGATTTTTAGAATAAATATTCTTTATTAGAATTTTAGCAGTTCATTATTGATTAATCATATTTATTAAAGATTGCTTTCCGCGTGTAGTATACTTAGTATATCTAACTATAAATCTAAGCCAACGCAAGGTATTCATATTCGAGTTTGTGGTCACCCAGATTAATAGCACGGATAATAATATCACGGATGATTAAACATATCTACGGATAAACATGAATTATAGTAGCACATTTATAAGTATATTATCTTTCTATACATTGACTCACTGGGTCTTTAAGTTTTGTATTTGATATTTTAGTTGTTTGATTTTTTTTATGTAATAATGTAGAATAAATATTTATATTAATGAATTTAAGTTGTGTAATAAATATAGATTCACTCAATAATGTTAGTAATAATATTATCATTTTTAGCAGTGGCATATTTATTAATCATATTCTATTAAAATATTATCCGTATGTATATAAGGGTATATTTAAATATATCAGTATGTATAATAATGAGTATATTAATAGATATTAATTATGTCCTTTATAATAAATATGTATTATAATTTTTGCAATATTTATATTAAACATTATTGTTAATAATTTTTTTATTTTATTTATTATTGTTGTATTTTTTGTTGTTGATGATTGATTAATTAAGTACTGTTTTTATTTTTTTTCTGATGTTCAGATGAAGAGTAAGTTTGTTGTTTGGTTAGCTGATGATGATTATTCTTCTCATATTTTGTTGTTTTCGTGTTTGTGTCTTGTGTTTGTCTCGTCAGGTTATAGTTTTTATTTAGATTGTTTCCTTTATGGGTCTGGAGTAAATATCGTGTCTAACCTGCACTCGGTCAACGACCTGCTGAACTCGTCTCAGGGGTCTCTGGCCGGGCTGGCCGGCTTCGGTGAGTGTTTCTATGATGGACCTGCACCCTCAGGGGCCGAACCGAGGAGCCCTGTTTCGGCCGGCTCGGGCGGCTCTAACATGTCGGGAGGTTTGCGTCTGAGTCACTCGGGCGGCCTGACGACGGATTCTCTGTCCCAGCAGCAGCAGCAGCAGGCGGCCGCCATGCACGTGCCTCTGTCCTTCCAGAACCCTCTGTTCCACCTGGCGTCAGACGGGCCGCAGTACCACACCGGTCCCGCCCCACGAAGGGCACCGCCAAGATGCCGCCCACCACCGCGCTGCTGCTGGCGCCCAGAGACGTGGAAAGGAACACGGTGGGATTCGGGCGTTGCCGTCGTTGTTGGACACAGTGCTTCTCCCGCAGCCGAGGACCTGTCTGGCCTGAGGACGCAGAAACAGCCTGGTGCAGCCCAACATCGTGCACTCGACACAGCTACAGCGACGACCTTCACGCGCACACAACCAGGCCGAATACGCCCCGCAGAACAGCTCTCGATGGCAGGTGCAGGTGAAGTCCAGCACTCATTCATTCATAATATGTAATATCGATCATTAGAAACTTACCAAATGTCTCGCTCATGCTTCAGTTCAAAATCAAATAGAAAATAGAAATTGCATGTCATTTTTTTTTAATTAAGAAAAAATACAAATTTTCAAATAAAAATAATAAATAAATTATTTTTAATGCAAAAATCTGTATTTTGCATAAAGAAAATAAAGACCAAAAAATTATTTGCTTTGTGAAATCATTTTCTTGATAATTAACACGCAATATGAATCAATTCAATCCTTTGTGTTGAGGAATATAATCGAGGATTAATTACTTTCCCAAAAAATTGTTTTTACAAAGCAGGCAATAAAAAAACCAGGCACTTTCCAATTGCTGCCGATCAGAATGAATGCTTCAGAAGGCTTTTTTAGCATTACAGTAATTAGAGATTGGGGTTAAATAATATCACAGTGCAAATTAATCACAGTTTATTGGGTTCCCTCGGTCCGTGCTGGAAACATGAATATTAAGTGTGTTTAAAATGTGAAATTCTAAGTCTACATAGAAATATTAAGGTGTTTTAAAAGTGAAATCTAATGTAACCTAATAATTAATATTGACTTTAGTTTTTTATTTATTATAAAAGCACTTATAAGACTATGAATTGTAATGGATATTCATTGTAAAAATTGTAAGTATATTATTATTAATATTTCATATGAAGTATTTTAAAATGTGTTACAAATATGTACTATAAATTATATTAATATTAAAAAAATTTGATTCTGTGCTCAACTCTAGAAAACTTCAATATTTTATTGGTTTAAATTATTAGTTATGAAAATTATTTAATTGGATTCTTAATCTTTTTATTTTTTTTTAATTAATGAAAAAGGTGGGGGTCTTGTGCTCAACTCTAGAAAACTTCGATATTTTATGTGTTATTGTATACATTTAGATATTATATTTTTTTTGCTTTAATTAATTAGTATGGGAATTTTATCTATAGTTTTCTTACCTTTTAAATTTATTTTATGTCTATAGTTTTTATACATTTTTATTTCAGCTTTAGTTTAGAGAAACGTTGCCTTGGTAGCTAGCTGGGAAAAAAAATAGTTGGATGTGACTCTGTGTGTGTGTGTCGTCAGGCCGCAGGACAGCCACAGGGCACCGGTACACCCTGCTTCACGCGGCCAACGCCCCCAACCACCATCCATCCTGTCCGTCAGGGCCTCCATGGGCCCCGCACATCCTCAGAGCATAGAAGCCGATGGCCCTCCCACCAGCTGTCCTGTCAGCTCGGCCGGTCAAAACTCCACGCCGCCCCGAAAGACCGGACCCCCAGAGACTGGGGAAACTCTAACAGTCGCTACTACCAAGTACCGACCTCCAAGTTTCGGGGGGAGGCAGTTGCCGGAGGCAACAGCTGGCGATGAAGGGATAGCCCCGCCCCCGCCTGCCGCATCAGTCCAGCACGGCCTCGGAGAGAGCCCCGCCCTCAGGGCGGAGGCCAGTGATGAATAGCAAAAAACAGAGAAACAGACACCGAGCACCAGCCAACACAGACAAAACCCACACAGCAAACCATAACCAACAGCAACAGACCTGCTCACGCCAACCAGTGAACAAACAGGTGAACAACACAACACACACACACCACACTCATGCTGGAATATGTGGTTTACAGGGACTCTGTAGGTGTAATGGTTTCTCTACCATACAAACTGTATTTTCTTTCTCCTTACCCAAACCTTCTGCTATTTTAGCTTCTCAAAATACTTCATTTTCGACGTGATTTATAGCTTGGTCTCCCCATGGGCACCTAAAAATCACCAAATGTACTGGTATTATTATACAAGTGGGGGAAATTAGGTCCTCTTAACGGAGTAGGATGCATTACTATACACATTAATCATAATTGTTGATTAATTCCGTGTGTGGTGAAATTGTAAATTGCAATTATGTAATTTATTATTTAATCATTATTATTATATAAGTTTATATCATTGTTTGTCATTGCAACTGCATGCCATATTTTGTTATATGAAAATAAACAAGCTGAAAAACACTCTAACTGAAAAACTTTTAGTGCTTTTCTATGGTATTAAGTCTCAAATGGCCACATACATCAATTGAGGATTTGGTTCGTTCATTTCTTTAAATTATAAATAGAAACAAATAAGTATAAACAAAAGAAAAACCTAGACATTTTTTTGTGCATTTATTCATTATACCTACTTTGTATACTAAAATTAAATTAAAACAATGAAAAAAAACTTTATAAGAGTAAATGTAGTAAGACAATATCCGTAGGCATAAGACAGGACGATAGCGCAAATGCATCTTAACACGCAGAATAACATAAGTGGACTTTTGAAATGATAATTACCGCTTTTGAACGATTACGTAATTGTGGCATACATAATTGTAATTCGTGATTTAGACATTTGATTAAATGTTGCAGCCCTTAAACGTGAATAACCAGTGCACACACACATTCTGATGTCCCACGTTAGATCATCGTTCAGCAGAATAGTTTATCCTCGCACCGGTGTGTCTGTGCAGGTTTGAGTCCCGTCAGTAATCTGGGCTTGTTATTCATCTGGAGTAAGTAAAAATATAGGCTGACGTGTGGGGATAAATAAATGACGTCTGGAAAGTCCCGGTTTGTGGGGGTCACTTACCTGAATCTAAAATAAATTTGACGTATTGTCAGAGAGCCCAGAAATCCCACATTTATTCAGCCAGAGTGAAAGAGCGCTTCCATTTTATTTGAAACAAATAACAGCAAACTAACAGAAAAAAACCACAACAAAATAAAAGACAAAGGGTGAACCATATTAACATTTAAAAAAAGCTGTTTTCTATGTGAATCTTGTTAAAGTGTAATTTATTTCTGCGTGGATGTGCAGCTGCTATTTTCAGCATCATTACCGTCCAGCTTCAGTGTCACAGGATCTTCAGAAATCATTCTAATATGATGATTTGATGCTCAAGAAACATTTCTGAGTGTATCATCAGTGTTGATGTTCAAGGTGTGTTCACGATGAGTGTCATGTTTCTCTGTGTTTGTGTAATGTTTCAGGGCTCAAAGTCTCCGTCCACTCTCAAATCCTTACCTCAGCTGAGGTCAGAGCGTACGGTGGCTGGGGGTGTCCCAACATGCCACATCTGTCTGCGGAAATCGAGAGTCTGGCGTGTGGACCGCGAGGAATATCACAAACGAAGGAAGCAACTGAGAGAGGGGTGGGATGCCTGATGGAAGAGTCCAGTCGCTGGAGCCGCGCATGGTCCGTACAGACGCTACAGCAGACACATTGCTATTTAATTAATTCTATATCATTAAATTAAATATATAATTTTGTGAGATGTCTCTATAATTATTATATAAATTACTTATTTGATAATTAAAAGTCCAGCTCATATTTCACTTCAAAATCATGTAAAGAATTTTTTTTTTTTAAGTCATCTTTTATTATATTATTGACATTATTAGATTATTTTATTGATGTATACATACATGTTAAAAATAAATTGGAAACATTGTGTAAATGTTGTTTTGAATAAAAGAAATATTTGTAGCACCAAAGAGATTTCTTTTGTTTTATTTGCTGCCGTGATAATTTAACACTGTTAAAAATTTAACATAAAAAAAAACCAGCGCAGTTAAAAACATACACAATCTTTCTTTTTTTATTTTGAATTTGGTTTTGGAGATGTGTCAGTATAAATAATGTTTGCGTAAAAAAACCTAATAACTTTTTTTAATTTTCAAAAATATATAATAATACCATCCACAGAATAAATTAATATTTGTTTTATGTAAATACTTTTTGGATTGTGACATAATTTTTTTGATAATTAAATGCTTCAGAATGCAATTTATTTATTTTTTATTATTTTTTGTGTAGAGTGTGTTTTGTTTTATTTTAAGTAATGTAATGTTGTAGCAAAAACCATAGTAACTTTATTTAAATTAATTTTTTGAATTGTTTGATTATTTCATTTTAAATTATTTTCTTTATGGAAAATATTTTAAATTCATTTTCCATAAATATTGGATTAAAAGATTTGGTTTTGCATTGTGACATTTTATATACATTATATATATCATATCTTTAAATTTAACTTTCTAAAGAATTTATGGAAAAAATGTATGTAAATAATTTATAATAATTCAGCATTACAGTAATGAGAGTTAGCAATTAAATATGTTCAAATATTAGTAAAATAATGTCAGTGAACAAAATTAAGTGATTTTGGACTGAAATAAGAGTTGAACATGTTGACAGTGGGATTCCCCCTCGTGCACTTTTCATACTGAATAGTGAATAGCATGTAGAGGTCAGTTCATTCTGGACAGTTGTCAGTCCAGCGAGTCCCTGACGGGTCTGTGCTGTTTTCTGTGCAGGTGCGTGAGTACGAGGAGGAGATCCACTCTCTGAAGCGAGCGCTGAAGATGTCCCACCGTAAGCTGGAGGAGTACGAGCGGCGGCGGCTGCATTCAAGGAGCAGCAGACCAGTCAAATCCTGCTGCAGTACCAGAGCCGGCTGGAGGACAGCGGACAAGAGAGACGCCTGCGCCAGCAGCAGATGGAGAAAGACACGCAGATCAAGGGCATCATCAACAGGTCAGATGCGTGACGTGCGCTCGCGGACTTTGTCCCTGCGATTACCAGAGCATACTCATGGGAATGTGTGTGTGTGTATGTGTGTGTTGCAGGTTGAGGTGGTAGAGGATGAGCTGAGAGGAAGTGGAATTGCCTGACCTCCAAAAACCAGAATATTCACAGAACAGGTCTGTCACACTCACCATCTCTAACCTTCATGCCACTCCAGAATGGTGACTGTGGACTGTGTGTGTCGTCATCACATCTGTTTACTAAACACTCAGTTGACTCGTGATTGATATAACACGATAAATAGTAATAACATAACAATATCTATACCTCATAACAATAACTAAAGCAATAACGATGTGGATGACTGTAAATTAGCTGTAGTGTTGGACTATACTGATTACATGTAATACCGATAACTGTAGTGTTAACTACTCTACTGATAACACTGTAACTATAAACCGATAACGATAACGATAACGAAAACTGATAACGATAAACGATAACTATAATGATAACAATAAAAACTGTACCGATAACAACTAACTGAAACAATAACTACCGAGAACGAAACTATACTGATATACAATAACTATTACCGATAACGATAACTACCTTATGATACAATAAACAATAACTAACTGTACCAATAACAATAACTAGAGATAATGATAACATAACGTTACGTATACAGATAACTATACTGATAACAATAACTATACTGATAACAATAACTGTACCGATAACAATAACTGTACCGATAACTATACTGATAACAATAACTATACCGATAACAATAAATTTTACGGTTAATGATAACTATACTGATATAAATAAATAGATAACTATACTGATAACAATAACTATACCGATAACAATAACTGTAACGATAACATATACAGTTAATAAATATATATATTGATATAAATATATATATAGATAAGATAACAATTAATGATAACAATAACATATACTGATAACAATAACTATAATGATAACAATAAACTATATACAATAACCAGATAATGATAACTGATAACAATAACTGTACCGATAACATAACTATTACTATAACTATAACCGATACTATATGAATACGATAATATACTAGATACCGATCACGATAACTATACTGATACAATAACATATAACGATAACTATAATTATATACTGATACCTAATAACTATAATGATACAAGATAACTGATAACTATAACGATAACAATCATTAAATTATCGCTAACTATAATACCGATACATATGATTATAGCGGTAACTATACCGATTACTAAAATTTTAGTGATATCTTTTACCTATTGATAACTGTATTGATAATAACTACAAAGATTACTATGCCAATAATTAAAATATTGTTATGACCAAATTAATATAATGTTCTGTTCATTCTTAAGTTTTGTTTTTTTTCATTGTTCAGTTTTTTTGTTTGTGTATTTAATTCTGTTGATTTCTTTGATGGGGGGTGGATTAATCACTCTGAAAGTGATTCTAATGATATTGTTCCTCTGTGTCTCATCATTGTAGTTATACGTGTGGTCTTCATTATTAAAGTGATCATTAAAACTTTAGTTATTATTGTAATTATGGTTGTTTGTGTGAATGGGCCTTTACAGGGGAATGACATGTAATGTTTTCAGTCTTTTGTTGTGCCGCTCAGCTCCAGCAGTGATTACTGCATGTCTGTGATGAACTGAAGATGGATCACAGTGAATGAGGGCCTGTGATTGGCTGCTGGAGAATGACATGAACTCCTTCTGTTATGTCTTCCACGTCTGTGCTCACTCGTCTCATCACATCCTTTCTGTGTGATTTCTCATCATTTATTCACATCATTCAAACCTGCTGCCTTTCTTTCTTCAGCTGGACAGCAGGAGATGTTTAGCTGAGCGTCCGAGCTGCTCTTCTCCATGCGGTCACTCTCATATTTTCTATGACGAGTGCTGACTGCGTTCTTCCTGTTGTGATGAATTTGAGTGTTTTAAAGAATCGGTCACTGAATCTCGGCTTCTTTTGTTTCTATCTTGGCTTATGTTTGTTGCCCACTCTGGAACATGATTGGCCCGTGCAGGACTAGCGGATCTGTGATTGGTTGAACCCCAACCCAGGAGTGTCTGATGATTGGCTGAGAGAGAAGAGAGAGGCGGAGCCTGAGCATGACGACCAACTTCTACATCAGGACGTCTACAAACTCTCTTTCTCTCTCTCTCTCTCTCTCTCTCTCTCTCTCATATTATGAGAGTGTTTATATTTTTTTTATTGTTTTTTAATTGATATATAACTATATATTCCTCAGGTGTGTCTCTCTCACTCTCTCCTGCTGTCTTTCTCTCTTTCTTCTGAATTTTTTGAGCCAAATGGACGACAATCAGCATCTTGAGGCCGAAACAATCACACCGATAGCACAAAGAAAAAATCAACGCAGACAGACGGACGGAGAGAGAGAGAGAGAGAGAGAGAGACGACTTTATTCACTCTCATTCTCTTCCCATCTTCCCCTGCCTCTCTTTCTCTCTTGACTGCAGGAGTGTGTGTGTGTGTGTGTGTGTGTGTGTGTGTGTGTGTGTGTGTGTGTGTGTGTGTGTGTGTGTGGTTTTGATCAGTTGCAGCCTCAACTTCCTAATAATGACTCAATAACAAATCTTTTTCAAATGATGTTTTGAGAGGCTTGATTCTTTCTGAGCCAATCAGACGTCGGCGTGCCGCTCAGAACCCCGCCCCTTCCTGTCCCGAGCGGGGGGGCGGGCTCTCCTCTCCGTGCCTAAAGAGCTCCATCGAGAACAACAGGGCAAAAAAAGACTTGACGAGTGAGTCGGACACTCGGTTTGTTCCATGATCACATGTTTGCTCATCTCTGACGGAGACGGTCATGTGACTCGCTCGCTTCGCCGGGGAAAGGAAGAGCGGTTGGTGGCTTTGCTGTTTTCAGTGGTGGGACGTGGTGCTTTGATGGTGGAGAGCGAGCGGACGTGTTGGTTTAGTGCTGGTGTGTGTTTGTGCCAAACGCCCGGATGACGAGGTTCACTCATTTAGTCGCATCCAGCCGCCCACTAAAGCTCTCTTCAGACCCTAGTGAGTCGCCCATCAGACGCCCGCTCCAGCGCGTCACACATCCCACAATGCAGTGCGACAGTGCTTTAAGATGGAGCGGAGAGTCTAAATGTTTGTTTCGATTGAAATTGTGACAGAAATATATTACTATTGTACAATAGAATGTACTTAATTAAGCACTTAATAATTATTACAACTTTATTTTTTAAGGTAGTATTTTAATTTTCTGTTTGCAGCACTTTGTTTACCAAAATAAATAAAAGGAATTGGTAATTTTCATTTGATTACTTTTTAAAAGATTTATTAAATTCCATCGTCTTTGATAGTAAATTTGTATTCGATCATAAACACAGAATTACGGGAAAATGTTAAATTGTTAAAGTTTTATTAATTCAATTGTTTAGACATTGTGATTATTAAAATTGTATTAAATCTTTTAAAGTATTTGGAATACAGAACAGAAACACAAAATTTGGAAATAATTTAAGAAAAAAATAAACAAAAAATTCATAAGGCCCTAAAATTTATTTCTTTTTATTTTTTTAATTTTTAATAAATTGTATAAGCTTATTGATTTCAATTAATTAGACTTGGACTAAGCCCTTATTTATTGTTAAAATGAATTAAAGTATTAAATTGTTTACGTTTTATGATTCAAATTATTAGACTTGCTTTTTGACCATTAAACAGAATTTATAAAAAAAATTAAATTGATGTCATTGGGCCCTAAAAATGTAAATATTGCTCAACTTTTAATAAATTATGGAAAATTAAATTTAATCATAAAAATGTAATCCAGAAATTTTACAACATAAAACTGAATTTGGGGAAAATAAAACAGATTTTATAAGGCCCTTTCATTAATTTTTTAGGCTTAATTTATCAGGTGAATTTAGTAATTTAAGCGATAATGTGTTGATTTGTGCTGTTGGGGTTTTTGTGCAGTTCTCGCAGGAGCAGTCTTAATTTATATTATTATTATTATTATATTTTTAGCCAGGTGAGCATGACATGTTGACAGAAATTCCATAATGGTGCTTCCCTACAAATGTCTATTATTAACATTTTTCATAAAATAGTTAGAGTGGACTATTTGATCTGATATTTGGTGTGATTTTCTGCTTATGTGAGCTTCAGTGCTCTGGACGTCAGTGCGGCTCACTAGGTTTGAGAACAGCGCTTGTGCTTGACTCACACACACACACACACACACTCGAGCGCTGACGTCATCCGGCGAGGTCGGCTGCTGATTTCTGTACATAGAGTCCAGATTTACCGATGGAAAGTTTCTCTCATTTTAAGTGGGTTGAGTTTTTCTCTCTCTTTTCTTGGTGTTCGATGGATGATACTCATATACGCCAGTAGCTGCTTGCTGGGGGCTTTAGTCGTTACTTTTTGTCTTTATTTACCTTTTCTGTTCCAAGTATTACTTTCGTCTGCATTTCAGGTATTACTAGTTATGAAAAAATAATGATAATGAACAGTGTTTCTGTGCCTAGTTCCCATACCGAGCTCTGATTGGCTGAACACGAGCGGTCACATTTACATGCGTTGCCATAGAGACGTCGATTCGAAGACGGAGCGCGCTATACGTTTGATAACGCGTTTACATGCGTTGCCATAGAGACGGTATCGATTTGTCATACGTCATTTCTCACCACATTTGGCGCGGTTTAGCGATCACATCAGCAGGTGTTTGTGTATAGGGTCAGTTATGCTACGACAGATTGTGATCGTGTGTAGCACACTAGCTCTCACTGCTATGAGTCTTCATGATGAAACGAACGGTCCTCGCCGCGGGACCCAGCCGCCAATTTAGCCATAGACACGGACAAGCCATAGCATTGACCCTTGACCCTCCGACCCGATTCAGGAGCGTAGGATGTATATATTTATATATTAACCCATGGAAATATTCTTGAATGCGCGAGAGATTTGTTGATTCTAGAGTGGAGCATCTCTGAATATGGAGTGATGTTTTGAATGTTCATATTATTATTATTATTATGCGCGAGAGATTATATTCAAATATGATTATTATTTGTAATTATGAATTTCATTTTATTGACAATGATTGATAAACAGAAAATGTCTTTCCTTTTCTTGTGAATATGGAGAAGTTTACATTTTTCTGGGGAAATATTACAAAACTTTAAATATTTCAACAAACAAATAAATAAATATATACATGCTTAACACGAGATGTGCTTTATTTCGATTCAACTTGAGCAACAGGATATGCAAAAAAAAGATAATAATAATCATTCAGAATCTGTTATTTTACCAATAATGTGTAAACCTTTTGACTTTTGTGAAGTGTCAAGTTCTGGTAGTGTACTGTTTTTAGTTGACCTCTGAAGGTCCACATATTGTACCTGCAGCTCATTTTAAGGAAAGCTTTCTCTCCCCCTTTAATTTTGTTAAAGTGTACGTTAGAGCATCATAGCAGGGCCATTGGTCGAACCCAATCCAAAATGTAAAAAAAAAAAATTTACTGTACCAATCTATTTTTATGAACTCTTCAACCTGCCATATTTTGCAACTATTGCACCATTTGAGGGTACATTAGGTGCTTCATACTAGTGTTGCTTATCTAATAAAATCCCAATTTTGGGATACGTTTACTTGTGCAGTCTTGTTTTATGAACCCTTGAAGTTGAAGTAATTGATAATACAGAGGCACTTTGCAGTGAGGGTGTGTTACAGCAGACATAAGGGCTTCATATGAGTGCATGTGCACTTTGTAGATTTTAGAATACACTGATGTATTTACTGTACCATCAGCCCACTTTGCAGCAAATTGTCTCCAAGTCCTTTGAGGGTGCATAAAAACAAATGTAAGTGCTTCATACTTGGTCTACTGTTCTAATAAAATTGGAATTTTAGTTTTTTTTACTTGTTTTATGAAGCCTTGAATACACTGAGGCACATATTGCACCATCAGCCAATTCCACAGTTATTTTTCTGTCCCCTTTCAGGTTGCAATAACGAGGATATAATGACTTCATGCTAGGACTCCTGCTCTAATAAAATCAAAACAAATTTTTACTTTAACAACATTTTTTATGGACCCTTGATCTTGGGTAATGACGATACAAAGATGCACGTATTGCACCATCAGCCCAATTTGTTGCAGCTTTTCTCAACTGTCTTTGAGAGTGCATTAAGCAGGAAATAATTGCTTCATACAAAGGCAACTGCTCTACTGAAATGCAAAATTTTGGTCAGTTTTTACTTTACCATGCTTTTTTTGTGAACCCTTGAACTTGGAATATTTGACAAGTCACTGAAGCTTTTTGCACCATCACCCATTCGTGGCTAATGTTCTCTGCTCTCTTTGATGGTGCATTAAAGTGGAAATGAGGATTTCAAAGGAGGGCAACTGCTCTAATGAAATCACAATATTGGACAGTTTTCAACCTGTCATTCTTTGTTTATGGACCCTTGAACATGCCATATTTGACAATACACAGAGGTGCTTATTTGCACCATCAGCTAATTTGTGGTGATTTTCTCCAGGCCTTTTGAGAGTGCTTTAAAGTAGACTTAAGGACTGCATATGAGGGCAACTGCTCTAATGAAATCCAAACTTTGGGCAGTTTTTGCATTACTACCGTTATTTTTTTTATGGATCCTTGAACTTGGCATATTTGATGATATACAGAGTTTTGTGCAGCAACTCGACAGAAAAGTTTTCAAATATGCCAAGTTCAAGGAACCATAAAAATGGATTGGTGCCATTAAAGCTGTCAAACACTGAATGTTTTTTAGAGCAGTAGCACTACTAGAAAGTTCTTGTGTTTGTTTTAATACACCCTCAAAGGGGTTTGAGAAATCTTGCCTTGAAATGAGCTGAAGTGTGCTTATTTCTGTGTAAAAAAATGGTACAGTAAAAAATGCTCCAAATTTTGGATTTTTTTTTTGGGCCCTTTATTAAACCACTTAAATGCATCCCATTTGTTTAAAGGAGAGGTTCACGTGTCAGTAAGAAAAGCAGTAATCAGTAACGTTTTCAGCAGTGGTTTTATAGCAGACTTGACTCATTCCCCCAGCAGTGCAGTCTTGTGTTCGGTCAAATGGGCTGATCAGGAAAAACTGAATGATAAATATCCAAATACTGACCAGTGACACTGATCCAGTACTGTCTGCTGAGCAGTAATGGTGCGATTGGAGTGTAATGTGGTGATGTGAGCAGCCGGAGGCGCCGGTGATCCTGAGCGGAAGCTTCAGGATCATGAATCAAGAGAAGGGCGACAGACGGACGTTTGACTGGAAACTTCTAATCTGGCTTCTGATCTGTCAGACAAACATAAACCCAAACGAGTTTAATCTCAAGAGAGATCTGAACACCAGCGTGAAGATGAGCTGGGATTTTATGAATTATGTGCAAGTGCTTTTCACAAATATGGTAGAAAACAGATTTTAGTAAAAAAAATAATAATAATTAACACAGTAAAAGTGTTTTAAGTTGACATGCTCATTTTCTTCACCTCTCTTAGGTTCATTACTGACCTTTTTTTTTTATTTTAGGTTTATTAGTGTTTTTTTTTTTTGTTTTCATTATACACACCTGACCTTTTTTTTTCTTTTTATTTATGTTTTAGTAAATTTATTTATTTAATTTTTTTTTACTAGGTTTATTTTAAGAGGAGATACAGATATTGACGTTTAAAACTGTATTTTACCTGCTCTTAATTAAATTTTATTAAACCTCTAGTGGTTGAGCGCTCAGACTGTATTTTTGTGCGTGTGGTGTGAGAGACTTCAGTGTGATGTTTGAGAGTGAATTCTGTTCATTCAGCCTGTTGTTTTTCTGCTCTAAGCTGATTAATTGGACGTGATCGAGAGCAACTTTATATTCCGTAGATTAAAACATGAGCGAATCACAACAGAATAGAGAACTGATGGCGTTTATGTGCCTGATGTGTCTGTCATTAATACTGGCATCTTTGGGAAACATGAGAAAAAATGCCTGTAAAATAAATCTATTTGCTGTTTATCCTTGTGCTTTCATTCAGAAAATTGACAGAAATACAAGTGAAAGTAAAATTAGAGGGGGAAAAATGTGTAATTAAATATTTTTTTCTCAAAAATATGAGTGCCAAAAGTATTGGCACCCCTAGATTACTATGAGTGAAATATATATTTTCTTTGTTAAACCTGTGAACATTCAGAAACCTGAAAATGTATTACAGACACTATACAACTAATAATAAAATGAGTATTTTAAGTTTAGATTTAAAAAAATTTTTTAAAAAAAGTACTGAATCAGACAAATTATTTCAAGATAACTTTAATGCTTTTGGCAGCCACTTCTTACAGTTATTAATTAGCATTAAAACTTTCATTGTTATTAAATAAAAGGACAGTAACCATTAAGTAAAAAAAAAAAAAAAAAAAATGATTTAATTACATGGGAAAAAAAATCTAATGTATATGGATCATTTAAAAGTGAAAAAAGAGCAGTAAAAACACTAAATAAAAATATTTAATCAAACGAACGCAGCTGTTCTCAAACTCTACATTTCAAAGTGTCTTTATTTCAAACAGAATAAAAAAACATGACATTTTTAAAACAAATGACAACAGACATGAGATGCTTCATAATGAGATTCATTAGAGTTCAAGACGAAACAAACCACTTTTATCAAACACTTATCAAACAATCGTTTATGCTCATGAACAGCAGTTGCATGATGACACGCTATTGCTTTGAGGTGGATTGCATAAAGCAGTTAAGCCATGTAATCATAAATACATAAGTGATTTTCCAAACAACACACACAGTTTGCATCAAACAGCTCTGGCTGCAGTTGTGTGTAAAGCATCATCAGCGAAAATATTAACGAACAAATAACACGTGCAATCTTTCCAAGACATTCACACAATCCTGAGATGCAGCGCATTCTGCAGCGCATTTTTCTGTCATTTAATACACTGAATAAATCATATAATGACTTCAGGATTTACCGAACATGACTGAAGCTTACTACCCTGAGATCTTTTCTCATGTTCTTGTCTGTTTCAATTAAAGCTTCATTATTGCTTATTTTCTCTAATTTTATAGATGCTAAATAATGTGATCAGAGCGTCTCACACATGCGTTCAAATGCAGCTCATGCTAAAATGATCTGATTTTTAAAGCCTCAAAACCTTTAAAAAAAGAGTTTCAAAACGCTCATTATTATATTATTATCTCACAAACCTGAATTATTACAAACTTGATAATCAGGAATCTAATTTAGGAAATCCAAATGACAAGAAAATTTAACCCAAAAACTCAAAAATGGCAGAAATAAACTCAAATATTGAGGAGACACAAAAAAGTGAGAGACGTGGTAAAACAGGAGGAAAAGCCTGGACCATAAGGATCATGGTCTTTCGCTGTATGTTTGTCTTGTTTTCCAGTACAAATATCTAAATGTCCTTAAATTAAGATACATTCACTAGAGATTAGTTGTCTTGTTTTCTGAGAAACTGATCACAATGAAGTGAGTTTGTGACGTTTGTTGCTTTTTCCAAATTGACACCGCATTGGGTTTCCATGCATATTCACTAAAAAAATAAACACTAAAGATTCATGCAAGCACAGAAAACTTCTATTTGTGGCGTGTTTAGAGAAGCAGTTTTAAAACTCAAACATGGGTCAAAACGACACGTGAAACAATAGAGGAGGGTTAAAGGTGCCGTAGGTCATTTTTTTGACTATGCTAATACAAAAAAAAATACCGTAATATGTTTGCAGATATTTGGGAAACATGATAAATTCACAAATGTGTTCCCTCGAAAAAAACAAAAAAAAAAAAAAAAAAAAAAAAAAAAAATAAAAAAAAAAAAAACCTCCAGCCAGTATTCTGCTTTGAAATGTGTGTTCCGTGTCGGAATGTCCTGTAGTTTTTGTTTTGGTCTGTGTGACTCCGCCCACTTCCAGTTCACCCAATAGGATCTCGACAGCCAGAGTTGCCAGTGGGCGGAAAACACAACGTACTGGAGCCATGGAAACCAGAGATCGCAGATTCCAGCCGACCTAAAGAGCTTCGGCATCTGTCTGAAATGCTTTATGACCAGAGGCGTACTTAAACACAGATATAAATCAACTAAGGCTCGTCACCTTCCGCTGACAATTGCGCTCACTCCTGCATGTCCTCAATCTGGCAACCCATGTGAGCGTCGAGTCTGAGGAGGAGGGAGCATAAGAAAACTCCAATAGTATGAATTCGGACTGTAGTACTCATTTCAACCACTAGCTGTCAATATTACATACTGCACTTATAAAATTAGGAACAATTATCTGCCAATGAGATCTGAAAAAACAACCTGTTTACCCTTTGAATTAGCCAGCTCTTAATCTCCCTGTGGCAGATGTTTGTTCTTGTTTTAATCACTCACTTCATCATTATGCATCTTCACTAAAAAGTATCTTAATTTAAGAAATGCTTGCATATTTGTACTGGGAAACAAGAACAAAAAAAATACTGAGGAAAAGTGATATTGTGCAGTGACCGACATTTGGGAAAACAAGTTTCATACATCTTACCCTAATGCTGAAGCTTATGGGAAAACTCTGGGGGGGGGATATCTAGTAGCACCTCAAACATCTCATGTTTGTAGTCTTTAGATCAGCTTTCAATGGTGAAACCTCCCCGTCTCCATCGTGCTCCGTCCGCCTCCAGACGCCGTCGCAGCGCTGCGCGGCACGAAGTCGATCGTCGCCGTGTGTTTGATCTGTCCTTTGCTCTGACTCCAGAAAAACATGAAGATGAAACAGACGGCCACCGAGCTCAGGAACGACAGGAACATGGTAACCGCGATCACCAGCGTCTTCACGTCAAATGGAAACGGCCTGCGATCCGTTGACCGCCGCTTGGGCCCGGAAGTGAAGCTCCATCCTTCCAGAAAGAAGGATCCGGAGCGGTTGCGAGCGGACGCCGGAAACCCTCGCACCCCGCATGCTCACAGAGATGCTGTCGTTCCCCGCAGCATTCGAAGCGATGCACAGATATTTACCCACTATCCTGAACCTGCGCGTAACGCACTTTTACTCTAGGGGTCCCGTTGGAGAGCACGCGAATCCGGCCCGAGCCGGTGAGCACCGAGCGTTTTGGATTCAGCCAGATAAATGCCAACGGCGCCGGGTCTCCGTCAGCCGCGCAGCAAGAAGAACAACACCGTATTGCCTTCGTCCGTCCGAACGTCTTGCGGTTTACCGCGTAAGGATGCGAGCCTGCCGGCAGGTGAACACCCTGGGAATCTCAACCTCCGTAAAGTCACCGAAAGTCCTGCCTTGCACCTGCACAGGTGTGACACAAGCCGGCGAAACGCCCTTCAAAGAGAAGCCACGGGCGTCTGAAGCATCACCCAGAGAAGCCGACAATCGCACGCCAGCGGGTTCCCGTCCAACCGAAGGACCTCTAAAGTACCGACCGAGTGGAAGGCTGACACCTCCAGCGTCGCCAGACGGTTCTCCGACACATTAAGGAGCCGGAAAAAAATGCAAGGTTGCGGAAAGCCCCATAGCTCTATTCCGTAGGAGCCCGGCACCCGACTAGATGCAGCCTCTTGGAGTCGTAGCAGATCTCCAAGGAGGTTGGAACGGATGGCAGTGATTGGGTTGTAGGACAAGTCCAGGTATCGCAAGTAGACGAGGTGATGCAGCGGGGAATACGGTACGGCGCTCAGGTTGCAGTGGCTCAGCGTCAACGAGGTGAGATTGAGTCCGAACAGACTGTTGGCGCGCCAACGAGTTTTCAACCAAGGACAGTGTGAACACCTGCAGATCCCGCAAGCGTCCCAACTGGCGGAACTAGTTGTTGGGAAGCGTGGTGAGTCCCGGTTCTGCGGAAGCGCAGCTGCATGAGTCCCGGTGAGCTGCGACAGGGCTTTCGATCGCACCGAGGTCAGGTTGCACCGTTCCGAGGTTCAGCTCCTGCAGGTTGGTCAGGCCACTGAAGGCGCGGCTGGAGATGAACACCAGGTTCTTTCTCGCTGGCCTCCAGACTCTGGAGACCTCGGCATCTCTCGGTAACATGTCGTCCATAACACCAAGATCTCGTTCTGGCTGATGTCCAGAAAACTGACGTTGGGGAGGCCGGAAAAAGCTCCCACTGGGATGATCTTCAGCCGGTTGCGGGATAATCTGAGCGTGAGGGGGTTCTGCAGGCCGCGAAAGGCTTGGACCTCGATCATTGTCAGCTCATTGTTGCTGAGGTCCAGCTCGCGTAAACCGTGTGAGGCCAGGTAAACTGCCGCCTGGACAGAGTCTTTAAGTTGTTACGGCGTCAAGTAAGCGACAGGGTGTTGTCAGGGATGCCGGCGGGAATGGAAGACAGTTGTCTTGTTGAACAGTTCGCTATCAAGGAGCTTTGGCAAACAGTCGCAGCGCTGGGCGCACGGGTCGGGTCCCTGATAAAGCCACGCCCACTACCCACTGGAGCACCACCCACCAGTACAGCCTCCTCCAATCAGCAGCCACACACATCTGGAGACCCGCCTACAGGGGAAAGATTTTTGTTGTATAACTAATTTGGTAAACTATGTTTGCTAGTAGAAATTCTCAACATTGCAGGCTGATTTTTTTGGCTCAACACAATGCTAATGAATTATGATATATGCATGGACAAAACCCTTGGCTTATTATAATTAACCAAAGCTAAAACCATAAAAAAAAAAAAATAAATGTTGTTACTTGAAGTGAAATAAACAATAACGTATAATGACTGTATTTATTACTAGAAAAAAATACATATATAAAAAAAAACATTAATTATAATTTTATTAAATTATACTATTTAAAAAAAAAAAATTAAAGCCTATTCTGCTTACCAAGCCTGCATTTATTTGATCAAAAGTACAGAAAAAAAACAGTAATATTGTAAAATATTATTACAACTTAAAATAACTGTTTTCTATGTGAATCTCTGTTAAACTGTAATTTATTTCTGTGATGCGCAGCTGTATTTTTCAGCATCATTACTTCTCCCATCTTCAGTGTCACGTGATCTTCAGAAATCATTCTAATATGATCAATTTGCTGCTCAGAATATTTCTGATTATTATCAATGTTGAAAACAGTTGTGCCTCTTAAAAAAAGACTTTTATTCTATAAGGCTGGATTAAATTAATCAAGTGTCAGTAAAGACATTTATAATGTTTCAAAAGGATTACTACTATCTTCAAATAAATGCTGTTTCTTCTTACACGTTCTATTCCATCTGTGAATCCCTGAAAAATAAACATGCATCAACGTTTTCCACAAAATAATTGTGGTACAGCACAACTGGTGTTTCCAAACATTGATAAATCAGAAAATGTTTTTCTTTGAGCAGCAAATCATCATATTAGTGAATGAATGTTCTGAAATCATGTGGGACACTGAAAGCTGGAGTAATTGATTGCTGATAAAATACAGTCTGGCACATCACACGAAATATATAATTACACTTTAAACACGATGATTCACAGAGAAACAGTTATTAATAAATTGCAGATGAGATGTTTTCTCTAAAATTACTTTTTGTTTTTACATACTTTCTGACCAGAAGAGACTTCTGAAAATCATTAAAAGAAAATGCACTGATCCCAAACTTTTTGAATGTGCACCGGGAGTGATAAACTGATGCTAAGTAAATGATTTCTCAGGCACTCGACGTTGCAGTGTAAATATCATCATTGTCTTTGCATTGGCATTTTCTAATCTAAGTATCTATTGCTATAAATACAACACTTTATTAAAGTTCTTATCCAGGTGTCCTATATAGCCTCGAAACAGGGTAATAAATCACACATCTGAGTCAATCTGTGCAAACACTTCACCAGCTGGCAGGGAGTGCTGCGGCTCCTTTTGCATTACCCAACAATCACCAAAGACAGTGTCCTCTGATCCGCCCGCTCAACAGCCTGGACCACAGAGAGAGAGAGAGAGAGAAAGTTCAGAGCTTCTATATTTCACTTGTGCCTCGTCTATGTTAATAACCGGAGACGGCTGGCTGCATGCTTTCCACACACAAAAGCATCATGAGTTTGAGAAGGTAAGGCTGAATCATTTCCCGCTTGCCATGTGGACGTCAGATTTTCACGAGAGAGGTCAGAGGTCACAACAGGAGTTTTCCTTGCTCTCCGGATCTTGTTTGAATAATCTGAAGGGCGGCCCCGGCTGGATTCGTCACACACGTAGGAAGCGCATGCGTGCGGAAGGAACAGGATGCATGATCCTAGATTGTGTGATGTTTCTCTGTGTGAATCGTCCCCGGGACATCCCAGGACGGCTGTTTTGCATAACTGAGTGTTGGCAGAGTTAAACAAGTACCACGGAGCCCTGCCAAGAGAACCGCAGTGTGGTGTTTGTTTGTTGTGTTGTGTTTTGTGTGTGTGGCTGTGTTTCAGTTTCGTGAGAGAGATGTGCTGTGTTGTGTGTTGTTTTTTTTTTTTCAGTGGTGAGAGAAAGTGTGTGCTGTGTGTGAGTACGAGTGTGTGTGTCATGAGAGAGTGTGGGTGTGAAGTTGTTCAGTGAGAAGTGTGTGTTTGTGGTGTGTGTGGTTGTGTGTGTGCGAGAGAATAGAGAAGACTAGTGTGTGTGAGAGAGAGCGCGTGTGTGTGTGTGTTCATTGTGTGATAATGTGTGTGTGTGGGTGTGAGAGAGAGAGGTGTGTGTGGTGTGTGTGTGTGTGGTGTGTGAATCAGAATTGTGTGTAATCAGTGGTGAGAGTTGTGTGTTGTGTGAGCGAGCCGAGAGCAGAGAGAGAGTGTTTCATGGTGTGCAGAGATGTTAGTGTGTCACGTTGTTCAGTGTGAGAGTGTGTGTGTGAGTGAGAGAGAGAGAGAGAGAGTGTGTTCAGTGTGTGAGAGAATGTGTGTGTTCAGTGTGAGAGTGTGTGTGTGAGTGAGAGAGAGAGAGAGAGAAGTGTGTGTGTTGGTGTGGTTGTGAGCGAAGAGAGGAGATGAGATGAGTGTGTGTGTGTGTGTGAGAGAGAAAGTGTGTTGTGTGGTGTGTGTGTGTGTGAGAGATGGTGTAGTGAGGTGTGATGTGTCAGTGTGGGAGGGAGAGTGTGTGTGTGAGAGAGTGTTGCTAGGAGAGGAGTGCGTAGTGTGTGAGTTCAGAGAGTGTTTGTGAGGAGGGTGTTGTTCAGTGTGCGAGTGTGTGCGTGTGAGAGGAGGAAGAGGAGCAGCGACGATTGTGTGTGTGGTGTGTTTGTGGAGAGATAGAGATGAATGCGAGTGGGTGTGTGACTAGTTTTGGTGTGCTTGTTGTGTGTGGTGTGTGTGGTGTGCTAGAGTCAGACGAGCGAGAGGTGTGTGTTCAGTGTGGAGAGAATGTGGTGTTCCAGTGTAGAGTGTTTGTGGAGTGGCCGATGACAGAGAGAGATGAGACGTGTGTAGTGTGTGTGTGTGTGTGTGTGTTGATGTAGTGTGGAGAGAGCGCGGAATGAAATAGTAGGTGTGTGGGTGTGCTCTTTGTTGTGTGTTGAGCAGAGAGAGGTGATGTGTGTGTGTGTGCAGAACAGTCAGAGAAGCGGAGAGAGAGTGTGTTACTGAGCTCAGCAGAGAGAGCGCGTGTGTGTGATAGAAAGCGAAGAGAGTGTGATGTGTGTGTGTGGATAGATGTAAGTGTCGTGTGTGTGTAGTGTTTTTGTGTGTGTGTGTGTGTGTGTGGGTGTAGTTACCAGTTGACTTGGGCGCTTTCAACCACTGTTATAAAACAGTTATCATTCAAAAGGTAACCAAAAAAGGTCCTTAAAATCAGTCACTGAAATGCATTAATATCATTAGGCACGAAACCTATGAAGAAGGATTATGTTACACAGGACTGAGAGGGACGGAAACGAGATAATTATCATTGGAGTTGATGGTTGATGCTCTCAGCTGTTAATAATTCGGTTTTATAAAAACAACTTCAACATTTTTCCCACTGCAGTGAACCATATTTAGGATCAAACTTTAAAAAACATCTTTCAAGTCAAATAAAATGTCATTCAAAGTGCTTTACAACGATGACAAGAAATACAATATGATAACAAATAACAACCAAAATAACTGATTTTAGTGAAATAAAATAAAATTAATCTTAAACAGTGAGTGTTGAATAAAGAAAACAGAATAAATACATTTTACTTATGAGACTTTTAATGAAAAGTACTATTTCAAAGCCAAAAATCAAATGCAATTCAAAGTGTTTCAAATGATTCCTTAATAATGCAAAAAATTAAATAAATTGATTATAGTTAAACAGTAAAATGTAAAAAAATAAAAATAATAATTAAATACTGATAATACCAAAAATAGAACAGAAATACAAAAAATAAGGTAAAGAAGCATTCATTAAAGCAACTTTCAAGCAAAATCTAATCTAATGCAAAATAAAAAATAGAAATAAATTATAAATTGATTAACAATAATAACATTTTAATTAACAAGTGACAAAAACAAATACAACACACTTTTTTTATTTACAAATAAATTTGTAGTAAAACAGTAAAAAATGTTATGCAAAATCAACTTAAATTCTAATGATAATAAATAAAAATAAGATTCTACATGGCACAGCTCTTAATGTCATTTGGGTGGCTTTTCTTTCAGTTGGTGTGGTTTTAGTTCATTGTTTTTTTTCAGTAGGATGGCCTGTTCACTGTGGACGTCTGTGTGAGTCTGACCATTGGCAGATCAGTGTGAGAAGACATCTTAGGGAATAGAGCTGATCATCTGTGTGTGTGCTGAGAGCATTTGTGGTTTAATGCACAAGTCCATTCTATCGGCTCTTCAGATGGCTGTTTACTACCTGCAGCGTTTGTTGTGTTAAGTGTGTTAAGGCATCTTTAGAAAGCAGTGCTCAAGCAGGCTTTAAGAAGCTTCATGCCTTTAAAAAGACCATCGCCAGATGCACAGCTGCTCAGGATTAAGATGTACTCATTAACCCTCATTTTGTTTATTACAACAGCAGCATTAGGTTGAATGAATGTCAACTTTTCCTTGCATGCACATGTATTTCTGCCCCACCGACAGGCATGTCCCCGATTCATAAATGCATTTTGTAGATGCTTTTTATCCAAAGTTCAATAGCATCATTCCATGCGAATCAAACCCATGAGCTTGGGCATTGCTTTGCATGATCTATGTTATTGAGCACTAATATAAGTGATTATAATAAAACATATGAATGATTTTTTGCACACACATATTAACAGGAGGTCAACAACAGCATTCCAAGCTGCAACTTGTGGTTAACTAAAAACATAAAAAAACAAAAAAAAAAAATAAAAAACTATATATAAAAAAACATACACAATGTAATTTGATTATATATAAAAAAACATAAAAAAAGCAAAATAAAACCTTACTTTTTTTAGCATTTTTTTTTTATGTTTAATTTTCTGCTTAAACCGTGCCAAAACTGCAAGAACCATTATTTCTGTGCCTAGCAACCTCAGTTGGTAGTAAAATATTACTGACAAACATCCTGAAATGTTGCATTTGACAGAAAATACAGATAAAAAATAATATGAATAACTAATAAACCTAGAAACATGTTTATCAACGAGGCTTTTTTATTTTGTGAATGCATGGAAGTAATTATATATAAACCTTGAGATGCAGGAGTGCAAGTCACGTTTGGATAAAGCATCTGCCAAAATGCATGAATGTAAATTGGGTTTGCATTTATTTGATAATTTATTATGTTATTTATTTATTTAACTTATTAGGCAAGGAGGTAATATAGATTTTTTGTGTTTACAAAAACCTTTATATAATAAAAAATAAAACTTGTATAAACTCAAAACTGCAACACGAGAGAAACATTTACATACAGTATATATGCATTTAAAATTAGAGAAACGCAGACGAGCCTCTTTTTGAGGGATTTTTTTGCATTGTGAGATTATTTTTCCAGCGATCTCATTTACAGTAATTAACAAAATCTCCACATCAAAGATCCCTGGAGACAATGATTTTCCTATGTTAGGAAATTCAATTCTGTATAACAAATCACAGCGTGCATTCAAAATTGTACGTCACAAATAGCACTCAATATTTTAAAATAAGTTTATTAAATTATTTAATTATTTAAATAATACACCAGAAATAATATACTTTTATAGAAAACATTTAGCAATCAATATATATTTCTTTATTTGCATTACAAACAAAAACGTGAATTAAAGCCGCTCTTTTGTCATTAATGTCACCATGCAAAAAGCTCTATTTAAACGAGCCGCCAAATATTTGGTCCCTTCACAATAAGCTTTCTTTCTGAAGCGAACTAACTTGCGCTTCGTCTGTAAGGTGACCCCCGATGGCTCGTGAGCGGTTTTTCACCTCGTAACTCCCAGCCGCACTAGAGTAAGCAGACTTCAGCTCGTCTGTGTTTAATCACGCTTCTTTGTGTAGATGAGCTCACTCTGCCAGGCGGCGGAAGCCGATCGCCAGCAGCGGCGCACGAGGTGCTTACGGCTCTCCGGAGAACCGCCGCTCTCGCTCGCTTCAAATTCGCGTTCCATGTGTGCGCAGGCCTCGGATTTTCTTTGCGACATGACGCTGTGGCTTCGAGGCCAAACCGCTGCAGTATTCAGCCGCGTGGATACAAATTCTGCGTATTTAAGCACTTTGCATTCATAAATAAATAAATAACTAAACACTGAATAAATAAGATGGAGAATGAGTTCTTAATTGGCGCCTCCAGTTCTCCGGGTACTCCCGAGATAAAATCATCACACATAAATGAAATTTCTTTAAATTACTGTATATAAGACTAGCAGAGGTTTGTTTATAAGAAGAGCGTGTGATCCGCAGAAACACACACACACACACACACACACACACTCACACACACTATCTGAAACACATGAAATCGCCTCAAACTGTCATAAATTTAATTTACTGTATTTAATGACTGACAGTAGTGTGTGTGTGTGTGTGTGTGTGTGTTTATTATTATTTATTATAATGTATATTTTTTTTACAATTTAAATACCATTTAATTTACTTTTTAATTGAATACACATTTTTAAATTTTAAATATAAAACATTTTATATACATTATATTTGGGAGAACACATTATGCGGTTTATTATAAATTTAATCTTGGTATTTACTAGTCAAATAAAAATCCTATCATTCAATTCAGTTCAAGATTTATTTGTATAGAGTTGCTTTTTAACGATACAAATCATGCACGCAACTTTACGAAAATTATTTCTACAAATATTTAGTAGAGCTTTTCTGGTGGTGACTGTCAGTTTATTTCATACAAGCAGACTGTTCCGGAAAAATCCAATACAAAGACCTAAACAAACAGATGATTAACACTATGAACAGCAATTATGCAATCAAACTTATAGCAAAATGTGGTAGTTCTGTATGTTGTCTCTGGGTTAGCATCATCTGAGGTCCTCTGAGGGGTTGGCATCATCTCTTCTCAGGTGTTCTGGATCCAGATCAGTTTACAGGTTATAACTGCATCTCTCTCGGTTGTAGACTTGTGAAGATTAGTTTTTAATGCGAATCCCGTACTTATAACTGAAAAGAAATGTGCTCTATTATTATTCATATTCAAGTGTTTGTGTGAAAATTATTAATGCGCATGCATGACAAGGAAGCTTCCTCTCGATCACTTGATTTTTTTTCTGATTATGAAATAACTTAAAATTGTGGTGTCTCACATACATGAGAAATATATCTACAGAAAGCTTTAAATCAATTCAGAATGAAAGCATTATGTAATCTGTGAAGGTTGCATTTCTCTTTAAAGGCGCGTACTGTATACTGTGGAGATATATTAAGGCTCATTATGGATTAGATATTAATTTAATATAAAAGTGCGATTAGTTGAATAATGACTTAAATTAATGACTATTATCCTAACTAGAAAAATCTTACGTGGGGGCAGAACTATTAAATACCCTCTAGACATCTCTGTTAAAGTTTTTAAAGCATTCTATACACCTTTGCATAAATTCTGAGAAGATTTTCATGAATCCGGCCCCAGGTTTTGACTGCGAATGTCACATCAGTAACGAATTGCCCAATAATGAAACTAAAAATAATTAGGTCTACATGATGTCTCGGGACAGTATCTTATTACTGCAATATATTTTCACATTTGTATTGCCAAAACAACTGCAGCATTTAAAACTGAAAATAGTAGCTACAAAGCAACAAATACATTAAGAACAAATGTTTTTGTCTCTTTGGCAGATGCGTGTCTCTTTCGGCAGTGTCTTTGTCTCTCTCTCAGAGGCACCTCATCTCTCCTGAGATAAAACAAAAACATATTATATTGTAATTTATCTAATACTCTGTATGCAGTTGCAAAAAGGACAAAAGCCAAACCAAACGAGGCATTTGTCCTACTTTGCCTAAACCTGCTCTGCAGGTTTGAAACCCTCAGAAGACACTGTCCATATAAAGAGCCGGTTGTAGACTTGTGAAGTAGTTTTTAATGCGAATCCCGTACTTATCCCGGACGGCTCCTCCGATCAACTGATTTTTTTTCGTGATTATGAAATAATTAAAAGGTGTTGTCTTCCATACATGAGAAATGTCTATATCTACAGGAAACGCTTTAAAGCGTCTTTTTAAACGAATCAATTCAGAACGAACGCATATGTAATCTGTGAGGTTGCATTCTCTTTAAAGTCGCGTACGTATACTGTGGAGATAGTATTAAGGCTTCATTAGGATTAGATGTTAATTTAATATAAACGTTGCGCTTAGTTGAATAATGACTTAATAATGACTAATTATCCTAACTAGAAAAGTCTGAAGTGGGGGACGAAACTAGGAAATGAAAAACCCCCCCGATAGACATCATGTTAAAGTTTTTAAAGCAGGCATACAAATTTGCATAGAAAGTGGGAGAAGATGTGTCAGAGAAGGGGACAAAGGTTTGGATATGGAAGGGTATGTAACATCAGGAAAGAATGCCCAATAATGAAACTAAAAATAATAGGTCTACCATGACGGACTTCGGGGACAGTATCTATTACTGCAATTATGTCCATTTGTATGCAAAAAAACAACTGCAGAATTAAACTGGAAATAGTAGCTACAAAGCAACAACTACATAAGAACAGAAGTTTTTGTCTATGTGGCAGATGCGGGGTCTCACTTTCGGCAGTGTCTGGGTATCTCTTCAGAGGCCATAATATTCCTGAGATGAAAACAAAAACATTATTGATTATGGTAATTATTAATACTAGGTAGGCAGTTGCAAAAAAGGACAAAAGCCAACACAAACGAGCAATTTGTCTACTTGCCTAAACATGCATCTCGGGTGGAAACCCTCAGAAGACAGGGCAATATAAAGAGCAGGTTGTAGACTTGTGAAGATTAGTTTTTAATGCGAATCCCGTACTTATAACTGAAAAGAAATGTGCTCTATTATTATTCATATTCAAGTGTTTGTGTGAAAATTACTAAT